>NC_143040.1:68176749-68209249 GCF_057628025.1 Oncorhynchus mykiss
CCCCAGAGACCAGACACAGACCAGTGGCTTGAAGGAACTCTGCGACCTGAGGGGTGGGGATGGGGCGGGGGGGTGGGGGTTCAGTAACACGCAGGCAAGCATCCCCAGAATCCACACACCCCTGCCAAAGTTAACAGATAGCAGGGATTCAGTATCAAAGTTGATCATATTTGGCTCCACAAACACAATAGTCCATTGGAAAAATACGAGCCCAAGGAGTTCCCCCCCCTACTGATTATTTAAATAGAGAACGTTTAATTATGAACATTGGGGAAATCAAACTGTGGTGCCCAGGGTACTTTACACCAGGTTCCCTACCAGGAGTGAAAGCATAGCTTGGGATTTTGACTAACCCCGACTTCCACTCTGCTTCCCTGTAGTCATCCTCCTATGGCGTTTACTGTTGCAGTTCTTCTCTTCCTCTGAAGTTCATTCTGACTCCCGGTTAGTGTAGCAGCAGAAAACTGGGATGGAACAGCTACAGTGTATATTTCCTTCAGAAGAAAGAAATGAACAAAGAGAGAACTGACGAAAGACAGAAAGATGCATTCATCTAGTCAGGTATGCCGTTGAATAGTCATTTTAAATGTTTTAGGGTCATTCAGTAAGGGAAGACTCTTAACTTACAAGGCATTATTTGTACTTTCAGATAAATTATGCAAGTGAATGTACATTCCAAGTCAGGACTCTATTTAAAAAATTTTTTAACTAGTCAAGTCAGTTAAGAACAAATTATCTTGCAACCTTTCGGTTACTAGTCCAACGCTCTAACCACTAGGCTACCTGTCGCCTATAAAGATACCATGTACTGTATGATACATATACAGTGCCTTGCGAAAGTATTCGGCCCCCTTGAACTTTGCGACCTTTTGCCACATTTCAGGCTTCAAACATAAAGATATAAAACTGTATTTGTTTGTGAAGAATCAACAACAAGTGGGACACAATCATGAAGTGGAACGACATTTATTGGATATTTCTAACTTTTTTAACAAATCAAAAACTGAAAAATTGGGCGTGCAAAATTATTCAGCCCCTTTACTTTCAGTGCAGCAAACTCTCTCCAGAAGTTCAGTGAGGATCTCTGAATGATCCAATGTTGACCTAAATGACTAGTGATGATAAATACAATCCACCTGTGTGTAATCAAGTCTCCGTATAAATGCACCTGCACTGTGATAGTCTCACAGGTCCGTTAAAAGCGCAGAGAGCATCATGAAGAACAAGGAACACACCAGGCAGGTCCGAGATACTGTTGTGAAGAAGTTTAAAGCCGGATTTGGATACAAAAAGATTTCCCAAGCTTTAAACATCCCAAGGAGCACTGTGCAAGCAATAATATTGAAATGGGAGGAGTATCAGACCACTGCAAATCTACCAAGACCTGGCCGTCCCTCTAAACTTTCAGCTCATACAAGGAGAAGACTGATCAGAGATGCAGCCAAGAGGCCCATGATCACTCTGGATGAACTGCAGAGATCTACAGCTGAGGTGGGAGACTCTGTCCATAGGACAACAATCAGTCGTATATTGCACAAATCTGGCCTTTATGGAAGAGTGGCAAGAAGAAAGCCATTTCTTAAAGATATCCATAAAAAGTGTCGTTTAAAGTTTGCCACAAGCCACCTGGGAGACACACCAAACATGTGGAAGAAGGTGCTCTGGTCAGATGAAACCAAAATTGAACTTTTTGGCAACAATGCAAAACGTTATGTTTGGCGTAAAAGCAACACAGCTGAACACACCATCCCCACTGTCAAACATGGTGGTGGCAGCATCATGGTTTGGGCCTGCTTTTCTTCAGCAGGGACAGGGAAGATGGTTAAAATTGATGGGAAGATTGATGGAGCCAAATACAGGACCATTCTGGAAGAAAACCTGATGGAGTCTGCAAAAGACCTGAGACTGGGACGGAGATTTGTCTTCCAACAAGACAATGATCCAAAACATAAAGCAAAATCTACAATGGAATGGTTCAAAAATGAACATATCCAGGTGTTAGAATGGCCAAGTCAAAGCCCAGACCTGAATCCAATCGAGAATCTGTGGAAAGAACTGAAAACTGCTGTTCACAAATGCTCTCCATCCAACCTCACTGAGCTCGAACTGTTTTGCAAGGAGGAATGGGAAAACATTTCAGTCTCTCGATGTGCAAAACTGATAGAGACATACCCCAAGCGACTTACAGCTGTAATCGCAGCAAAAGGTGGCGCTACAAAGTATTAACTTAAGGGGGCTGAATAATTTTGCACGCCCAATTTTTCAGTTTTTGATTTGTTAAAAAAGTTTGAAATATCCAATAAATGTCGTTCCACTTCATGATTGTGTCCCACTTGTTGTTGATTCTTCACAAAAAAATACAGTTTTATATCTTTATGTTTGAAGCCTGAAATGTGGCAAAAGGTCGCAAAGTTCAAGGGGGCCGAATACTTTCGCAAGGCACTCTATGTTGTAGGTTACTCAGTACCTTGACACTGCACAGTGCATGGCTCAGTCATAGGCTTGGAGGAGAAATTAGAGCGTTGTTGTCTCAGAATCTAGTCGTCATTGGTGGCGGCATTCTTTCAATTTCAGATCTTTGTGGTTTAAATTAGGCTCAACTCCATGCTGGGTTATTTCCCGTCGTTATGTATTTCACATTGTTTATGCCCTTAACACTGAACTTTGTGAGGTTCAAGGGCCTGTGTCTGACTGGATTCCAGCCCACTGAGGCATTCAATTCCTTTTCTATAGGTCGTAGTAAAACAACTAGGCATGCTCACTCTGACTGATTTGGGATTGTAATGAGTAATGGTAGATTTTGGGAACACTTTATTTGAAACACCTGTGTATAATGTATGTACAATGCCTGCCATGAACATCCATAACAGTACATATATCCTTATAACGGCCTACTTTTAAGTTCCCAAATTAACATTCATACCAGCTCATGTCTCCTTATAATAGCCTACTTTAAACTCACCAATGCCTATAGTTCTCATGCATTAATAACAACTTAACCATAAAAACATCCAATCAGATTCACATGAGTGAGCCAGAATTCCATGTTGCTAGTGAATATGAGAGGGAGGGCAGTCTGTTGGATGTCGTAACGATGTCGTAACACACATTTTCCTGTTGTCGATGTGTTCTGTATAACCTGTAGTGTTGCAGTTCACTGACGTTTAATGTATAAACAAATTCATCACTTTTTTGGAAGCCTGGTGACACTATTAATCATTACTATTGAATCATTACTATTGAATCATTACTATTGAATCATTACTATTGAATCATTACTATTGAATCATTACTATTGAATTATTACTATTGAATTATTACTATTGAATCATTACTATTGAATCATTACTATTGAATCATTACGATTTAATTATTACTATTGAATCATTACTATTGAATCATTACTATTGAATCATTACTATTGAATCATTACTATTGAATCATTACGATTGAATTATTACTATTGAATCATTACTATTGAATCAATACGATTAAATCATTACTATTGAATCATTACTATTAAATCATTACTATTGAATCATTACTATTGAATCATTACTATTGAAAAATACAAGGGTTTGTGTATCGTTAGAGATCATTTTAATTAACTTGTTATGGCTGGGGGCAGTATTGAGTAGCTTGGATGAATAAGGTGCCCAGAGTAAACTGTCTGCTACTCAGGCCCAGTTGCTAATATATGCATATCATTAGTAGATTTGGATAGAAAACACTCTGAAGTTTCTAAAACTGTTTGAATGATGTATGTGAGTATAACAGAACTCATATGGCAGGCAAAAACCTGAGAAGAAATCCAACCAGGAAGTGGGACATCTGAGGTTTGTAGTTTTTCAACTCTTGGCCTATCAAATACACAGTGTCTATGGGGTCAAATTGCACTTCCTAAGGCTTCCACTAGTTGTCAACAGTCTTTAGAACCTTGTTTGATGTTTCTACTGTGAAGTGGGGGCGAATGAGAGGGGAATGAGTCAGAGGTCTGCCAGAGAGGCATGAGCTGACCACGCGCGTTCACGTGATACTTAGTTTGACATATTTCTACAGACTGTAACGGAACTTTTTGACTTTTCGTCTGGACCTAGTGATCGCGCATCATGAATTTGGATTGCTGGGCTAAACGCGCGAACAAACAGGAGTTATTTGGACATAAATTATGGACATTATCGAACAAAACAAACATTTATTGTGGAACTGGGATTCATGGGAGTGCATTCTGATGAACATCATCAAAGGTAAGTGACTATTTATAATGCTATTTCTGACTTCTGTTGACTCCACAACATGGCGAATATCTTTTTGGGTTGTTTTGATCTCTGAGCGCTGTACTTAGATTATTGCATGGTGTGCTTTTTCGGTAAAGCTTTTTAAAAATCTGACACAGCGGGTGCATTAAGGAGAAGTGTATCTATAATTCCATGCATAATAGTTGTATCTTTTATCAATGTTTATTATGAGTTTTTTTGTAAATTAATGTGGCTCTCTGCAAAATCACCGGATGTTTTTGAACTACTGAACATAACGCGCTAATGTATACTGAGATTCTTTGAAAAATATGAACTTTATCGAACAGAACATACATGTATTGTGTAACATGAAGTCCTATGAGTGTCATCTGATGAAGATCATCAAAGGGTAGTGATTAATTTATCTATATTTCTGCTTTTTGTGACTCCTCTCTTTGGCTGGAAAAAATGGCTGTGTTTTTCTGTGACTAGGCACTCACCTAACATAATCGTTTGGTTTGCTTTCGTCGTAAAGCCTTTTTGAAATCGGACACTGTGGTGGGAATAACAAAAAGCGTATCTTTAAAATGGTGTAAAATACTTTGAGGAATTTTAATTATGGGATTTCTGTTGTTTTGAATTTGGCGCCCTGCACTTTCACTGGCTGTTGTCATATCGATCCCGTTAGCGGGATCTCAGCCCAAAGAGGTTTTAAGAGTGACAGGGCAAATACATCTCATTGGTTGAAAAGGAATACTTAGTTTATCTTTTGAGCAGAACAGCAGAACACCATCCAGAAGAAAGAAACCTAGTCTGTCACCATTAAAAAGCTTTATGATTATAAGAGAAAATGTATCTGGGAGTTATATTTTCTCTTGGTCAACTTACGATTGAGAGTAAGAATAGAAGAATACACAAGGTGCAAATTCGAAATTTGGTTTTGCTTCTGCATTTTTTCTCTTGTTATGTCAGTCATTGACATAACTGAATTAGCTAACTCAATTAGCTAACAATTTAGGGCACGTGCCCATGGACCCTGACAGACAAGGGGGCCTGACCTCCAAGAGGCCTAACCTCCAGGGTGTTAGTCATTCTCAAAAAAAGCCACAGACGTATATTAAACAATAAGATTGAGGAATTAAAGTTTGGTCCAGAATGCAGGTATTTTGTATGGTGTCCATACAAAATACAGCTGTGTCTTCTCTCCCCCTCTCCCCCCCTCCCTCCCTCCCTCCCTCCCTCCCTCCCTCCCTCCCTCCCTCCCTCCCTCCCTCCCTCCCTCCCTCCCTCCCTCCCTCCCTCCCTCCCTCCCTCCCTCCCTCACACACACACACACACACACACACACACACACACACACACACACACACACACACACACACACACACACACACACACACACACAGAGAGAGAGAGAGAGAGAGAGAGCCCCCAGAGTTGATCTGAGCTGCAGGTGACTTCTGGTGTGTTCAGGGCCATGGCTTCCTGAACTCAGAGCTGCGGCTCAGCCTCAGCCAAGCACAACAGACAATACCTATGAGACCCACCTCAGATCATGTTCCTCTTTTTTATTTGAAAGGATGAGGGCCTGAGAGGCTCAGAGAGTGTGACTTTGAACACGTTGTTTTAACTTTATTATGCTCATTATCACATGGATGTGAGAGGGTTTTCAGTTTGAGCATCAGTGACCACTCTATTTCAAGGGGACTTTGTAATGTTAATACTTGTATATAGTAATATATAAATAAGAATAATATGTAAATAATACTATGTAAATAATAATATGTAAATAATAATAACATTAATAATGTTCGACCATGTTTTTCCGTATTCAGGCAGAAGTAAAAGTTAATTTCCTCAACAGAGGAAGCTACATTGTCAATGTTATATTTTTGTTTTTGAATAATCCCACATTTGTAGTAAAAGGAATAATCTTCAGTGAAAGAGGTTCACCAGAAACATCTTCATTAAGGAGAAAACGTTTAGAAACTGGGTGAAACTAGTCCAATAAGAAATATGAATTTTCGTCCCGGCGGGGGAGGGGGGGGCACCAGTGAGGTAACAAATTTCACAGCTGAGGAAGGTCATTTTCTCCATAAAGCATCATCACATGAATCATAGTGGAAATCAACAGTAATAGCACGGTTCAGTACATCAGTTCAAATCCACCGACCAAGTCACAAGGGTGTGTCCCAAAAAATCATAAATGTAAATTTGATCTTTGAAGTCAAAGGGTCATTTATGACAGGCCCCCTTCCTAATGATATAAATATTTCAAATGAATGTGAACCACCCCGTAACATAATAATGTGACACATGCCCAGCCGGCTTAGAATGAGAAAAAGGCTAAATTCGTTTTTTTCTGTTATTAAAATCAATTTTATAATTGCAGGGTGTGACTGACTTCAGAACCAAACCAATTACATGGATTTATACTGTCATTAACATGTCACCCCTGCATGGTTAGAGCTATTTCTGTCTGTGTTCCACAAGAGCTGCCTAACTTTTGGTAAGGCACTATATGCTCGAGGTAGGGTACATCACAAACGTCAAAATGTACATCAAAAACATCCATCACAAACGTACATCACAAACATCACCACCTTATCAGTTTTGGATAGATTATACTTTATAATATTAATATTACACTTTATCTTAGAAGACTTAAATATAGCAAAACCGTTTGAAATAGAAACACCGGATTTTCTGCAGTTTTTGTTGTTGTTGATTGATTCTGAAATTATAATAAAAAAAATAAAAAAACATTCCACTCATGAGGCAACTAGAGGGCGATTTGGTCCTGTGACTGCAGGAAAACCCTGAACTAAAATATTGCGTAATTGCGTCAGATACTGGATTAGGTTCTGGGGGAGCTGCACGAGTAAATGTAACGGATGTGAAATGGCCAGCTAGTTAGCGGTGTTCACGCTAAATAGCGTTTCAATCGGTGACGTCACTTGCTCTGAGACCTTGAAGTAGTAGTTCCCCTTGCTCTGCAAGGGCCGCGGATTTTGTGGAGCGGTTGGTAACGATGCTTCGAGGGTGACTGTTGTTAATGTGTGCAGAGGTCCCTGGTTCGCGCCCGGGTATGGGCGAGGGGACGGTGTAAAGTTATACTGTTACATAAAGATGCGGTAGCTCCACCCCCTCTCTCTGTAGGTTCTTAGCGAAACGAAATCCTATCACAATCCAACCTATCCTGTAGGATTTACCCTATTTTACAGGATTGTATCCTATAGGATATAATCCTATAGGCAATAGGACTTTCATTATTTTTAGGTTTTTCTTTTACTCTCCCATCCCAAAGAGGGTAAAGGGAACATCAGCTGACAATTATAAACTACATGACCAAAAGTATGTGGACACCTGCTTGTCAAACATCTCTTTCCAAAATCAAGTGCATTAATATGGAGTTGGTCCCCCCTTTGCTGCTACAACAGCCTCCACTCGTCTGGGAAGATTTTCAACTATCAATCAATCAATCAAATTTATTTATAAAGTCCTTTTTACATCAGCCGATGTCACAAAGTGCTGTACAGAAACCCAGCCTAAAACCCCAAACAGCAAGCAATGCAGAAGTAGAAGCACGGTGGCTAGGAAAAACTCCCTAGAAAGGCCAGAACCTAGGAAGAAACCTAGAGAGGAACCAGGCTATGTGGGGTGGCCAGTCCTCTTCTGGCTGTGCCGGGTGGAGATTATAACAGAACACGGCCAAGATGTTCAAACGTTCATAGATGACCAGCATGATCAGATAATAATAATCACAGTAGTTGTCGAGGGTGCAACAAGTCAGCACCTCAGGAGTAAATGTCAGTTGGCTTTTCATAGCCGATCATTAAGAGTTAGAGACAGTAGGTGCGGTAGAGACAGTGTCTGGGGACAGCAAGGAGTCATCAGGACAGGTAGTCCTGAGGCATGGTCCAAGGGATCAGGTCCTCCGAGAGAAGAGAGAGAGAAGAGAGAGAAGAGAGAGGAGAGAGGAGAGAGGAGAGAGAGAGAGAGAGAGAGAGAGAGAGAGAGAGAGAGAGAGAGAGAGAGAAACTATTGCAGCATAGATACTGGAGGCTGAGACAGGAGGGGTCGGGAGACACTGTGTCCGACAATACCCCTGGACAGGGCCAAACATACAACCCCACCGACTTTGCCAAGCACAGCCCCCACACCACTAGAGAGATATCTTCAACCACCAACCTACTACCCTGAGACAAGGCCGAGTATAGCCCACAAAGGTCTCCCCCACAGCACGAACTCGAGGGGGGCGCCAACCCGGACAGGAAGATCACGTCAGTGACTCAACCCACTCAAGTGAATCACCCCTCCTAGGGACGGCATGGAAGAGCACCAGTAAGCCAGTGACTCAGCCCCCGTAATAGGGTTAGAGGCAGAGAATCCCAGTGAAGAGAGGGGAACCGGCCAGGCAGAAACAGCAAGGTTCCAGTGCCTTTCCGTTCACCTTCACACCCCTGGGCCAGACTACACTCATTCATTGGACCTACTGAAGAGATGAGTCTTCAAAAAATACTTAAAGGTCGAGACCGAGTCTACGTGTCTCACATGGATAGGCAGACCGTTCCATAAAAACTGAGCTCTATAGGAGAAGGCCCTGCCTCCAGGTGTTTGCTTAGAAATTCTAGGGACAGTTAGGAGGCCTGCGTCTTGTGACCGTAGCATACGTGTAGGTATGTACGGCAGGACCAAATCAGAAAGATAGGTCAGAGCAAGCCCTTGTAATGCTTTGTAGGTTAGCAGTAAAACCTTGAAATCAGCCCTAGTCTTAACAGGAAGCCAATGTAGAGAGGCTAGCACTGGAGTAATATGATCACATATTTTGGTTCTAGTCAAGATTCTAACAGCCGTGTTTAGCACTAACTGAAGTTTATTTAGTGCTTTATCCAGGTAGCCGGGAAGTTGAGCATTGCAGTAGTCTAATCTAGAAGTAACAAAAACATAGATACATTTGTTTTGCATCATTTTTGGACAGAAAGTTTCTGTCCTTGAAATATTCTTGATATATTCGTCAAAAGAGAGATCAGGGTCCAGAGTAACGCAAAGGTCCTTCAGTTTTATTTGAGACAACTGTACAACCATCAAGATTAATTGTCAGATCCAACAGCAGATCTCTTTGTTTCTTGGGACCTAGAACTAGCATCTCTGTTTTGGCCGAGTTTAAAAGTAGAACATTTGCCACCTTCCACTTCATTATGTCTGAAACACAGGCTTCCAGGGAGGGCAATTTTGAGGCTTTACCATGTTTCATTGAAATGTACAGCTGTGTGTCGTCCGCATAGCAGTGAACGTTAACATTATGTTTCCGAAGGACATCACCGGTTGTGGGTTGTGGGTTCGATTCCCACGGGGGACCAGTATTGAAAAAAAGTGTAAAAATGTCTGCACTCTCTACTGTAAGTCGCTCTGGATAAGAGCATCAGCTTAAATGTAACAGTTATAAATTATTATAGAACTGTTGTTTCCGATCAATTCATATTTTGTAATCAATGTTATTTGTTCTGGTACAAATGACAACAAACTATAATTTAATGGTTTCAATTAAGAAAACAAGTTCTAATAGAATTCTGATAGAGGTGACAAAATTGTTGCGTCGTGAGAATCCTGTAGGATTCTGTTGGAGATATCACAAATCCTATATCTTAATTCTCACCTTTTGGATAACCAAAATGGGTTTGGATAAAGTTCCTTTGCTCACCAATGACTGATGTCTATGTTGAACAGAATCCAGACCCCTTGAAACAGAGGTGGGGGCTTCCTACTGGTCCTTGTACTTTCCATTCCCCTGCCTTGAAAACTGAACTTCTGTTTTGAATGATCACCCCATTTTTCTGAGACACATTTCAGCCAACGGCTAAATATATCTGAATGAAAGACCTTTATCTGTTCATGAATTTCAAATGTCACTGCGTTTTCTCTTTCTTTCACTTTTAAAAACGCTGATCCGAGACAATTCATCATGTCAATGAGTGACTTCTTTCATCTTCAACTGTAAACACATGACAGCCAAGTCTCTTCCACTCAAAGCGGATGGGAACAACCCTGTAAAGGGAAGCATGTAAGGTCAGTGCGTCGACTGAGCACCCGGATTTTAGCAGGATGGCAGGATTTGTACCTGAAGTTCACTCTAAGCCATCCTCAAATACCTCAAAACAGTTGGATGTTATTTTTTCAGCTTAAGACTTGGCAGGTGTGTAACACGACTCTCGATAGCAACATGGAAGATTATTATATTCTTCCAAAACAAAACCATTTTTTTTTGTTAAAGCGGTGGTGGTGGGGTGGATGTCTTGGCACAGAAACTGTTTTTGCATTTCTGCATGTGTTTTGTAATTGGATTAAAGCAAAAGGGGGCAAAGTGGAATTACTGTCGTCCATGAATTGAGAAGCGCTGAGGAAATACACGTTTTGGTCTCTTACAGCCAGGCTATGGAATGTGTGATGACAAGTCTTGCACTGCTTCGGAACTCCCCCAACCACACTCACCTACCATCTTCCCAAATCCAACTCCCCCACCCACCATCTTCCCAAACCCAACCTAACCCCCCCACCCACAACCACCATCTATTTTCCCAAACCAAACAACGTCACCCACACCCACCCATCATTTTCCCAAACCCAAACCCAAACCCATGCCCCCACCCACCATCTTCCCAAACCCAACGAACTCACCCACCCACACCCACCATCTTCCCAAACCCAACGAACTCACCCACCCACCCACACCCACCATCTTCCCAAAACCAACTCCCACACTACCCACCCAACCACCCACCCACCCACCCACCCACCCACCCACAACCACCATCTATTTTCCCAAACCAAACAACGTCACCCACACCCACCCATCATTTTCCCAAACCCAAACCCAAACCCATGCCCCCACCCACCATCTTCCCAAACCCAACGAACTCACCCACCCACACCCACCATCTTCCCAAACCCAACGAACTCACCCACCCACCCACACCCACCATCTTCCCAAAACCAACTCCCACACTACCCACCCAACCACCCACCCACCCACCCACCCACACCCACCATCTTCCCAAACCCAACGCTCCCACCCACCCACCCACCCACACCCACCACCTTCCCAAACCCAAACGTATTTCCCCGAAAAGCTTTCCTCTTTCAAAATGTAAAAACAGAAAAGAAAAGCGCTACGAGCGATCACCTTCCAGTGAGTGGTTTATGTAAACGGCTAAACAAAATAACAGTAGTGTGATGAGGGATGACGATGAAGGGCGCTCGGGCCTCGCTGAGGTTTGATCTCTCTCCAAGAGCAACTTGGGTAACCTTAGTCAAACAAACCCCCTGAGCGCTCAGTGTGTTTCTCACTCCAAACACCCAAGGTGTCTAGATGAAAACAACTACTTTGTGAGCCTTCTAGACAAAACAATTGTCACGTTGGTGTTGTGAATGGTGCTGTGGCGAATGGTCCTTTATTGTTGTGGTGAAGTTCGGCACTGAATGTTTTTTCAATGTTTGGTTGACTGAGATTCAGCACCTTGTGCAGTGTGGGTCTCTCGGTTCAACTAGACAAATAGACACAGCAATTTTTTAAATTCAACGTTAGACATTTTAGTAATGGCAGCCTATGGAAGGTCTTGCGACATGGGAGATTCAAAAATGATAATTCTATAAATTATGTCGTATAAAACTCAAAGCCACTCTGTAGAAAAAGTGTCTTCCAATGTACTGAAATAAACCAAATCCACTAATCCACTCTGAAACAGATTTTGAGACATGGTGACTGTCCATCTTTTTTTCACTCTCTATTTGTAAGTGTGACAGATGACTTTATGTTAATGCAGTTATAAAACTGAGCATAAAAATGTTCAACATACAGTACTGTCAAGTCCTCAGTTGCTTTCCTCTTTTGTAACAGATATTTCTTCAGACTTGCAAAATGTACACTCAGAGTCATGACTTGATCTTCTCAGAGCTCAACCTGTAACCGTGCTGTCTGGTTTACGACCAACAGCGTCTTCTCAAGACACCTCTGACCACAGATTTGACCCCTGATCTGCTCAGCGCCGGTCAATGTGGTGAAGGCACATTAATAGGTAAGTCTGCCCTCACATGGTGACCTCACCTTTGCTAACCCTCGAGGACGGCTGTGTTTCAGTGAAGTGGTACAGTTGACTTCAGGGACAGATTAGGACCAGATATTAGGTCGGGCGTTTCTAACACGCCGACCCGTTTTCTTCCTCAAGGCTCCCCATTAATAGCCAAATAACACATTTCAGACCGGCCCACTAGGCTAAAGATGGACCGGCCCATACGGCATTGGCCAGAACTGCCCTATGGCCAGTCCGTCTCAAGTTGACTTCAGAGTGTGCTGGTGGGTGGTTACGGTAGGCAACAACACCTCCAAGCTCAGCCCCATCCTATAGTCCCTGTATTTTTTATATTTTTTAACTTCCGTTTATTTTAGTAAATACTTTCTTAATACTTATTTTTCTTAAAACTACATTGTTGGTTAAGGGCTTGTAAGTAAGCATTTCACTGTAAGGTCTACCTACACCTGTTGTATTCGGCGCATGTGACAAATAACATTTCAACATTTGATTCACCCTTGACTGTGTGGCCACTCACGTCTCCAACTCAATCATCAAGTTTGCTGACGGCACAACAGTGGTAAGCCAAATTACCAACAACGACGAGATAGCCGACGAGGAGGAGGTGAGGACCCTGGTGGAGTGGTACCATGAAAATAACAAAACGAAGTCAACCATACAAAGGAGCTGGTCGTGGACTACAGGAGACAGCAGAGAGAGCATGCCCGCATCCACATCGACAGGGATGTCTGTGGAGAGGGTTAAAGGCTTCAAGTACCTCGGCGTGCACATCACTGACAGCCTGAAATGATCCATTCACACAGACAGCATGGTGAGGAAGGTGCAACAGCGCCTTTGTCAAATTTCAGAAGGCTGAAGAAATTCAGCCTGGACCCCCGAGCCACGGCCTATTCAACCCCCTACCATCTAGAAGGAGGAGACAGTACAGGTGCATCAAAGCTGGGACCGAGAGACTGAAAAACAGCTTCTATCTCCAGGCCATCTGACTGTTAAATAGTCACAACTAGCCAGGCTCTGCCCAGTACCCTGCCCTGAACTTAGTCACTGTTACTAGACTCCCCCAGTACCCTGCCCTGAACTTAGTCACTGTTACTAGCCTCCCCCAGTACCCTGCCCTGAACTTAGTCACTGTTACTAGCCTCCCCCAGTACCCTGCCCTGAACTTAGTCACTGTTACTAGCCTCCCCCAGTACCCTGCCCTGAACCTTATTCACTGTTACTAGCCTCCCCCAGTACCCTGCCCTGAACTCAGTCACTCTTACGAGCCCCCCCCAGTACCCAGCCCTGGACTCAGTCACTCTTACGAGCCCCCCCCCAGTACCCTGCCCTGAACTCAGTCACTCTTACGAGCCAGCTAGCACCTGGTACTCTACCCTGCCCTTTAGAGACTGCTGCCCTATCTACATAGTCATTGAACACTATAATAATGTTTACATACTGTTTTACCAACTTCATATGTATATGCTGTATTCTAGTCAAGGCTCATAACTACTGTCTATATAAACACCATCCTATGTAACTACTGTTTATACACACCATCCTATATAACTACTGTCTATACTGTCTATACACACCATCCTATATAACTACTGTCTATACTGTCTATACACACCATCCTATATAACTACTGTCTATACTGTCTATACACACCATCCTATATAACTACTGTCTATACTGTCTATACACACCACCCTATATAACTACTGTCTGTACTGTCTATACACACCTATCCTATATAACTACTGTCTATATACACCATCCTATATAACTACTGTCTATACTGTCTGTACACACCATCCATATAACTACTGTCTGTACACACCATCCTTATAACTACTGTTTATACACACCATCCAATATAACTACTGTCTATACACCATCCTATATAAATACTGTCTGTACTGTCTATACACACCATCCTATATAACTACTGTCTGTACTGTCTGTACACACCATCCTATATAACTACTGTCTGTACACACCATCCTATATAACTACTGTCTGTACTGTCTATACACACCATCCTTATAACTACTGTCTATACACACCATACTATATAACTACTGTCCATACTGTCTATGCACCATCCTATATAACTACTGTCTATACACACCATCCTTATAACTACTGTCTATATACACCATCATATATAACTACTGTCTATACACACCATCCTATATAACTACTGTCTATACTGTCTATACACACCATCCTATATAACTAATTTCTATACACACCATCCTATATAACTACTTTCTATACACACCATCCTATATAACTACTGTCTATACACACCATCCTATATAACTACTGTCTATACACACCATCCTATATAACTACTGTCTATACACACGATCCTATATAACTACTGTCCATACTGTCTATACACACCATCCTATATAAGTACTGTCCATACTGTCTATACACACCATCCTATATTACTACTGTCTATACACACCATCCTATATTACTACTGTCTATACACACCATCCTATATAACTACTGTCCATGCTGTCTATACACACCATCCTATATAAGTACTGTCCATACTGTATATACACACTATCCGACTACTGCTGTACACACCTTTTCTATTCATGTACTGTCCATGCTGTCTATACACACCATCCTATATAACTACTTTCTACACACGCCATTCTATATAACTACTTTCTATACACACCATCCTATATAACTACTGTCTATACACACCATCCTATATAACTGCTGTCCATGCTGTCTATACACATCATCCTATATAACTACTGTCTATACACACCATTCTATATAACTACTTTCTATACACACCATCCTATATAACTACTGTCTATACACACCATCCTATATAACTACTGTCTATACACACCATCCTATATAACTACTGTCTATACACACCATCCTATATAACTACTGTCTATACACACCATCCTATATAACTACTGTCTATACACACCATCCTTATAACTACTGTCCATACTGTCCATACACACCATCCTATATAACTACTGTCTATACACACCATCCTATATAAGTACTGTCCATACTGTCTATACACAGCATCCTTATAACTACTGTCCATACTGTCTATACACACCATCCTATATAACTACTGTCTATGCACACCGTCCTATATTACTACTGTCTATACACACCATCCTATATAACTACTGTCCATGCTGTCTATACACAACATCCTATATAAGTACTGTCCATACTGTATATACACACTATCCGACTACTGCTGTACACACCTTTTCTATTCATGTACTGTTCATACTGTCTATACACACCATCCTATATAACTACTTTCTATACACACCATCCTATATAACTACTGTCCATGCTGTCTATACACACCATCCTATATAACTACTGTCTATACACACCATCCTATATAACTACTTTCTATACACACCATCCTATATAACTACTTTCTATACACACCATCCTATATAACTACTGTCTATACACACCATCCTATATAACTGCTGTCCATGCTGTCTATACACACCATCCTATATAACTACTGTCTATACACACCATCCTATATAACTACTTTCTATACACACCATCCTATATAACTACTGTCTATACACACCATCCTATATAACTGCTGTCCATGCTGTCTATACACACCATCCTATATAACTACTGTCTATACACACCATTCTATATAACTACTTTCTATACACACCATCCTATATAACTACTGTCTATACACACCATCCTATATAACTACTGTCTATACACACCATCCTATATAACTACTGTCTATACACACCATCCTATATAACTACTGTCTATACACACCATCCTATATAACTACTGTCTATACACACCATCCTATATAACTACTGTCTATACACACCATCCTATATAACTACTGTCTATACACACCATCCTATATAACTACTGTCTATACACACCATCCTATATAACTGCTGTCCATGCTGTCTATACACACCATCCTATATAACTACTGTCTATACACACCATCCTATATAACTACTGTCTATACACACCATCCTATATAACTACTGTCTATACACACCATCCTATATAACTACTGTCTATACACACCATCCTATATAACTACTGTCTATACACACCATCCTATATAACTACTGTCTATACACACCATCCTATATAACTACTGTCTATACAAACCATCCTATATAACTACTGTCTATACACACCATCCTATATAACTACTTTCTATACACACCATCCTATATAACTACTGTCTATACACACCATCCTATATAACTACTGTCCATGCTGTCTATACACACCATCCTATATAACTACTGTCCATGCTGTCTATACACACCATCCTATATAACTACTGTCTATACACACCATCCTATATAACTACTGTCTATACACACCATCCTATGTAACTACTGTCTATACACACCATCCTATATAACTACTGTCTATACACACCATCCTATATAACTACTGTCTATACACACCATCCTATATAACTACTGTCTATACACACCATCCTATATAACTACTGTCTATACACACCATCCTATATAACTACTGTCTATACACACCATCCTATATAACTAATGTCTATACACACCATCCTATATTACTACTGTCTATACACACCATCCTATATAACTACTGTCTATACACACCATCCTATATAACTACTGTCTATACACACCATCCTATATAACTACTGTCTATACACACCATCCTATATAACTACTGTCTATACACACCATCCTATATAACTACTGTCTATACACACCATCCTATATAACTACTGTCTATACACACAATCCTATATAACTACTGTCTATACACACCATCCTATATAACTACTGTCCATGCTGTCTATACACACCATCCTATATAACTACTTTCTATACACACCATCCTATATAACTACTTTCTATACACACCATCATATATAACTACTGTCTATACACACCATCCTATATAACTACTGTCTATACACACCATCCAATATAACTACTTTCTATACACACCATCCTATATAACTACTTTCTATACACACCATCATATATAACTACTGTCTATACACACCATCCTATATAACTACTGTCTATACACACCATCCTATATAACTACTGTCCATGCTGTCTATACACACCATCCTATATAACTACTGTCCATGCTGTCTATACACACCATCCTATATAACTACTGTCTATACACACCATCCTATATAACTACTGTCCATGCTTTCTATACACACCATCCTATATAACTACTGTCTATACAAACCATCCTATATAACTACTGTCTATACACACCATCCTATATAACTACTGTCTATACACACCATCCTATATAACTACTGTCCATGCTGTCTATACACACCATCCTATATAACTACTGTCCATGCTGTCTATACACACCATCCTATATAACTACTGTCTATACACACCATCCTATATAACTACTGTCTATACACACCATCCTATGTAACTACTGTCTATACACACCATCCTATATAACTTCTGTCTTTACACACCATCCTATATAACTACTGTCTATACACACCATCCTATATAACTACTGTCTATACACACCATCCTATATAACTACTGTCTATACACACCATCCTATATAACTACTGTCTATACACACCATCCTATATAACTACTGTCTATACACGCCATCCTATATTACTACTGTCTATACACACCATCCTATATAACTACTGTCTATACACACCATCCTATATAACTACTGTCTATACACACCATCCTATATAACTACTGTCTATACACACCATCCTATATAACTACTGTCCATGCTGTCTATACACACCATCCTATATAACTACTGTCCATGCTGTCTATACACACCATCCTATATAACTACTTTCTATACACACCATCCTATATAACTACTTTCTATACACACCATCATATATAACTACTGTCTATACACACCATCCTATATAACTACTGTCTATACACACCATCCTATATAACTACTGTCTATACACACCATCCTATATAACTACTTTCTATACACACCATCCTATATAACTACTTTCTATACACACCATCCTATATAACTACTGTCTATACACACCATCCTATATAACTACTGTCTATACACACCCTCCTATATAACTACTGTCCATGCTGTCTATACACACCATCCTATATAACTACTGTCCATGCTGTCTATACACACCATCCTATATAACTACTGTCTATACACACCATCCTATATAACTACTGTCCATGCTTTCTATACACACCATCCTATATAACTACTGTCTATACACACCATCCTATATAACTACTGTCTATACACACCATCCTATATAACTACTTTCTATACACACCATCCTATATAACTACTGTCTATCTATCTACTGTCTACCAAATAAAATCAACAGTAGTTAAGTGATCAAACCTTTTTGTGGCTCTATTGACATTTGGAATCACAAACGTTACAGTTTCTAGTCCATGTTAATTCAAGATTGGTACACTGCAAAGGCAGACATTTTAAAACCTTCCTAATCTTGTTCGTATTGTAAACCTCTAGAAGACATTCTTTGGAGAACCGTCTCATCTGGAGCAGTCCATTATGTAGGCCTACTTTAGTCTTCTAGTACTTCACTTTAGTATATTAATTGAAGTTGTACAGAGCACCTCATACCCCGCTGTCAAATCATGTGTTGGAAAATCATCCAGTCTACAGTGTGTATCGGCTGTTGGAATGGATCTGGTTTTGCAGGACATCTCTGCAGAAATGTCAGCTTCTTTTTTTTCAGCCACTTGTTTTGATTAATCAAGTTTTCATTCCTCGACAGAAGCACTTTGGTCACACGAGACAAGACAAATATACTCTGCTTTGATTGTATTGTAAGAGTATTTCATGAGAATAACTCAAAATGCTTGTCGATATTTTTACAGCGATAACTTTGAAACAGGATATGATTCAATGAACACCACGCACACACGCACACGCGCACACACACGCACACACACACGCACGCAGCCACGGACACACACACACACACGCACACGCATGCACGCACGCACACGCACACGCACACGCACACACACACACACACACACACACAGCCACGCACTCACACACACACGCACACGCACACACACACACACACACACACACACACACACAGCCACGGACACACACACACACACACACACACACACACACACACACACACACACACACACACACAGCCACGGACACACACACACACACTCACACACACACACACACACACACACACACACACACACACACACACACACACACACACACACACACACACACACACACACACACACACACACACAGCCACGGACAGACACACACACACACACACACACACACACACACACACACACACACACACACACAGCCACGAACACACACACACACACACACACACACGCACACACACGCACACACACACGCACACACACACGCACACACACACACACACACACACACGCACGCACACACGCACACACGCACACACGCACGCACACACACACACACACACAGCCACGAACACACACACACACACACACAGCCACGAACACACACACACATCCACGAACACACACACACACACACACACACACACACACACACACACACACACACACACAGCCACGAACACACACACAGCCACGAACACACACACACACACACACACACACACACACACACACACACACACACACACACACACACACACACACACACACACACACACACACACACTCACACAGCCACGAACACACACACACACACACACACACACAGCCACGAACACACACACACACACACACACACACACACACACACACACACACACACACACACACACACACACACACACACACACACACACACACAGCCACGAACACACACACACAGCCACGAACACACACACACACACACACACAGCCACGAACACACACACACAGCCACGAACACACACACACACACACACTGGCCTATTTTTCAGGACATATAATTATTTAACCCTTCACTTCAGCTTGGCTCGCTAACTCCTCATCTCTCCACTGATGTTGAGAGTGGCACTTGACAACAGAGTGCTAAGAGTTACAGGCCATTCATTAGGAAAGTGGTTCCTCAATTATAAGTGTGTGAGAGACCCTCACTCTGTCACTTAAATAATGTTTATGAACTGTCGACAAAGTGGTAAACCGAAAGGATTCCTGCATAATTTTCTCTGGTTTCTGACAGACATGGTAAGCTAATACCATTCGGATGTCTATATTAGAGTGTGCTTGTGTGTGTGTGCCAAATATATATTTTTTAAACGAATACAAAATGTGTGGATAATGTCTTTATTGAATCGGTTGTTAGCCTAGTGATTTGGCTTTTTCATTGAAGTAGACATGTTGGAATTGATCACATTCTATACATCCACATACATAAACAGTGTTAGCCTCTGGGACGATGCTTCTGTGAACATTCTGAAATCAAGTGAGTCATCCAAATCTGGCATTACCATCTGTGTGACATGGTTTGTAAGGCATTTTGCAGTTAATAGGCAAAATATATACATTTTAAAGCCAACACTGTCTCAACAACTCTGACAGGTAGACCGATGCTACTGACAGGAGCGTGGTATGTTTTACACCTTGTTGACTAACGTCCTCACCTCCTCTATGTGAGGGTAACATTCTGGTGCCAAAATGACCACCTGACATGCATATAGCGTAGGTAAGGAGGTAAGGAGGTAAGGAAGCTGGCATTTGGTGTTAGAGTGAGTGGCGATCTCCATTTTAGCACCTGAACTATGTATCACCTTCTCTGCGACTGATTGATAATGACATTTATTTACAGTGAAGAAAACAGTGCAGAGGCTCCAATGAGTTCATGCATGGAACATCTTGATCAGTCATTTTCAGTTAAGTTAAATAGATACTCAGACAGTATTCACACTATATCATCCACAACAAGGACACTTGTTGAACTGTCTTCACCCCTATACTCTGTAGTGAATGATTTGTCAGTATCACCCCAACAGACAGCCTCTAATTGTAGTGAATGATTTATCAGTATCACCCCCAACAGAAAGCCTCTAATTGTAGTGAATGATTTATCAGTATCACCCCCAACAGAAAGCCTCTAATTGTAGTGAATGATTTATCAGTATCACCCCCAACAGAAAGCCTCTAATTGTAGTGAATGATTTATCAGTATCACCCCCAACAGAAAGCCTCTAATTGTAGTGAATGATGTATCAGTATCACCCCCAACAGAAAGCCTCTAATTGTAGTGAATGATTTATCAGTATCACCCCCAACAGACAGACTCTAATTGTAGTGAATGATTTATCAGTATCACCCCCAACAGAAAGCCTCTAATTGTAGTGAATGATTTATCAGTATCACCCCCAACAGAAAAGCCTCTAATTGTAGTGAATGATTTATCAGTATCACCCCCAACAGAAAGCCTCTAATTGTAGTGAATGATTTATCAGTATCACCCCCAACAGAAAGCCTCTAATTGTAGTGAATGATTTATCAGTATCACCCCCAACAGAAAGCCTCTAATTGTAGTGAATGATTTATCAGTATCACCCCCAACAGACAGCCTCTAATTGTAGTGAATGATTTATCAGTATCACCCCCAACAGAAAGCCTCTAATTGTAGTGAATGATTTATCAGTATCACCCCAACAGACAGCCTCTAATTGTAGTGAATTATTTATCAGTATCACCCCCAACAGAAAGCCTCTAATTGTAGTGAATGATTTATCAGTATCACCCCCAACAGAAAGCCTCTAATTGTAGTGAATGATTTGTCAGTATCACCCCCAACAGAAAAGCCTCTGATTGTAGTGAATGATTTATCAGTATCACCCCCAACAGACAGCCTCTAATTGTAGTGAATGATTTATCAGTATCACCCCCAACAGAAAGCCTCTAATTGTAGTGAATGATTTATCAGTATCACCCCCAACAGACAGCCTCTAATTGTCTGTTCCCCTGAAAACAAATCCAGAAGGCATTTTTCTGTGAGAGGTTCGCGCATGAACACCAGCCTAACAAACACTGTCTGCTATCCCCTTTCCAGAAAATGGACCAGATTTCACCTCGCAAAGGAATCAGTATAAAAAAATAAATAACGCTTTTAACATTAATTGTGATGAATCAGCTGGATAACACACTTCTTCTGCTCAATGAAAAAAAAGAAGAATATCAGCATAATTGAAACTGATCGCTTGCTGAAACCTATAGAAAATAAAGATGTGCAACCAAAAGAAAAGAGAGCTGCCGACCCCAAGAATTCGCCCCCTGTACCAGCTTCGAGCCAACACTATCAATTGAGCTGTAGATTTGAAACCATTGTTATTCTTGCAGATGGGAAATGGGGTTGGTGAGAGACGAGGGAAGAACGGATTAAACAAAAGCAGGTGTTGGAAATTACACCGTGGGCCTGTAATCATGAGAGCCAGAAGCAGTGGATACCAGACCGCAGAGCACCTGATGTGGCATTACTATATTTATATCTTTCTAAATAGGCTTTTTGTCCCATCAGCCATAATCCTTCTATCATTCTTGTTGGCTCTTTTTATTTTACTAGTCAGTTAAGAACAAATTCTTATTTTCAATGATGGCCTAGTAGTGAATGATTTGTGGGTTAACTGCCTGTTCAGGGGCAGAACGACAGATTGGTACCTTGTCAGCTCGAGGATTCGAACTTGCAACCTTTCGGTTACTAGTCCAACACTCTAGGCTACCCTGCCGCCCGTCTTACAGTGGCAGTAAAAAGAAGAGGTAGAAAAGGAGGATTGGACTGTGTCCCAATGCTCTTAAATGGTTTATCTTCCTGTGCTCTCCCTCACAACCATTCAGGTGAAAAGACAGGATAGACCTAGGTCATACACCGAGTTCCTATGCCTGAATACCTGTCAGAACAGTGGGCATGAAGGAAAGGAGGCTATTGAAGACTATTGGGACCCAGGAGCCTACTGAAGACTATTGGGACACAGCCCTGATTTGGCAAGTGTCCAACTACCTCTCTGCAATGTTCTCCTAATTTCCTCTCTTTCTTTCTCGTCACACTGTTCAGTGAAGACTTGAAAAAGTAGGTGAGAACAGGTGATTGTAGAAAAAGCGTCACATCATCATGATGGCTTTTAAATTCCTTTTGATCCCTAGTTTGTCATTTCAAGACATTTCATTTGACATTTTAACGGTCAGCTTAAAAAAAAAACCCGCTGTGATGACAGGTGAATGGATGGTAATAATTACACCGTATGTACAATCGCTCATTTAGCTCAAGAGTTTGGTTCTTAGAGAAACAACGAAGACGTCGTCAGGGGTATTGCTCTGTGAAAAGGGCCTAGTAGACTTGTCTTCCCCTGAGGAGTGGAACTGTGAAAAATGAACATTAATCTTGCAGTCAATCCAACCCTAATCCCCCAGATCACTGAACCACTCTGAAGCACTGAGGGGGGATGATTCGTGGCCCTTTTCTGCAAAAGTGCCATCACTCGTTTTTGTTTTTGTGGCCACATAAATTCTTGAGGAATATTGAAGCAATTTGCCAGGAATCTGCTTTTGTATAAGACCCATCGTGTCAGATGGAGGAAATTCTTGCGATCGTATTGTATAATCAACATGCCAAATCCTGGGCTCCACACCACTCGGCTTCTGCTGTAGTAACATTGGTCTGCGGTCTTATTTTTCGGGTATCTTGGAAACATCTTCCCCCCCCAAAGACATTCATGTTGAACGAAGAAGCATCCTTTTGTTTGTAAACTTGCAATCCGAAGTGCCACACTGATATCATCTCTATGGACCTGCAGTAAAAGCCTGCCGTGAGTGTGGGTCCGAAATGGCCCCAAAATAGCCCCTCTCGCCAGGCCAGTGGTCATAGTTATTGGACGGAGTAGAGAAAATATGCCACTACAGCTCTGGTAGCTTAGTGTTGACTCTTTTGTACACGGGTTCCGTTTCAAGCGCTTTTCCGCTTGGTTTTATGGCGGGAACACTTAAGCTCCCTAGCTACACCTCCTTAAAATGTCTGTGCAAACAACTGTCCACAGTGTAAATGAACTGCGATATTTATGTATGTAATGATGTGTAGTTCTCAGCCCTTGTCCTAAGGGGCTACCAATAGCCACAGTCCCAAATGACTCTACTGAATTAACGGCCTACATCTAATGTTAGGCATTAGTGTGTTGAATTACCATAAATAGGCCTACTGAAGTCCTGGAATGGTAGAAAAACACCAGCATTAAATCCCTCATTGCTTCCAGATGAACCATTACATTATTACAGGAAAAGAAGGGATGAACCCAGAAAGGAGTAAGTGTTGAGAGGTCAGCCTCTTGGGCTTTCTATGTTTCAGGTGAATGATTGTCAGGTCTGACGGCAGCCATCGGTAGATTTGTGTTTACCAGGAGTCGTCAACGGGCGAAAGAGGCCTCAGATTTAGAGAGTATAAAAGGAGAGTCTCAGTCACGTCAACACCGGTAGGGTACAAGGCATCCTGCTCCTAAACCACTCTGTCAGCCATTTGTCAAAGGAGTGACTCGCAACTAAGGAGTACATGCCATCTATTCATCCTCAAGGGCCTTTATCCAAACAGAAGCACCAAATCATACAGGAAATAAAACACATTTTTTTCTTCTTCTTGTTCTTCTGTGACGGCGTGGGCTGACGGGGAGGATGTGAGACTGCAATCAGAGTAAGCCTGTTGATGTATGGAGGGCAAAATGAACACACTGGCATGGTGACATGGTTTATGACAGGCTGAAGACACAGTACCCGAGTCTTCAATCGGACCAGCTAGCCCAGTTCACAGGAGAGGTCAACGACATCACTTGTCTTGTATCTGAAGAATGTTCCATTTAATGAATGTTCTATTTAATGAATGTTCTATTTAATGAATGTTCTATTTAATGAATGTTCTATTTAATGAATGTTCTATTTAATGAATGTTCTATTTAATGAATGTTCTATTTAATTCATGTTCTATTTAATGAATGTTCTATTTAATTCATGTTCTATTTAATGAATGTTCTATTTAATGAATGTTCTATTTAATGAATGTTCTATTTAATGAATGTTCTATTTAATGAATGTTCTATTTAATGAATGTTCTATTTAATGAATGTTCTATTTAATTCATGTTCTATTTAATTCATGTTCTATTTAATTCATGTTCTTGACATAACGATGTTTGTAGAGTGAACCAAAAAATGAACTAAATGCATATTATTTTAAACATGTTTTGCCATTGTGCGGGACAAATGTTATTAATGAATCATTCCAGAAACACAGTAACTAGTTTTAATTTAATTTAAATGGTTTACTCATCGGCAGACCTGTTGCTTCACTTTGACACGTTGGTTCAAAGTGATTCACACATTTTGACATATAAACATATTTGACATTTGTACCCTTGATGCAGTTTCCCATTTGTGAGAATTCCATAATGCATTTCAATTTCACAAGAACTTAAAATAACAGTTTCAGGGTGTGCTATACAAGATGTTCAGTCTATATTACATTAACACATTCACAGTTGTCTAAACACCGCCAACGTTGAACACAGTGGCGTAAAACAAAGACTTCAATATCCATAGGCACGGCCATCACTCATGTTGGGTTGCCAGGGTTGGTGACCGTGGGAGACTTTCCCATTGATGTAGTGGACAAAAGGGGCAGGGAAGGGTCCACATGCAGAGGCCCATCCATCTGTCAGAGGAGTGGCCGTCAGCGGACCCCCGTCTCTGGGTGGTGCCCCCCTTCCCGGCCCTCTCCTGATGTTGTTACCCCGCACAGTCCAACCACCAGCCATGCTCCCTACAAGGCTGCCTTGAATTATGAGGCACCCCACAGTCAAGGTCGCCCTGTTCCTCCCTGACCCATGTTCATATTTATTTAGGGGTTGGCCACCAAGCAAAGAGTGCCAGTAAACTGGAAAACTGTTTCCCTGCCCTGACAAATCTCCAAGGCTGGAATTATGGCATTGAAAAAATGTTTCATTGGGAGAGAGAGATAGAGAGAGAGGGTGTGGGTAAGAATGAAGGAGAGTTCCGGAATGTTAGAATTAGGAACCCCTGTTGCTCTCCTGCCACAAATTTGAGTGTGGTTGAGGTTACCTACAATATGGTGCTACTACAAAACCGGTCCAAAGTACACAGGTCCAGGAGTGTGCATGTTGATGTTGGTTCCTATCGCACAATCTCAACACTGTCCTGAAAGGATCTGACCAAGAGGAACGAGCCCCTCGGTTCGAATAGCATGGGAGCGGACTGATACTGTGGCTATTTTATCTCAGAACGATAGGATTCTCTCCAAAACTTCTGTCATTTCATGAATCTGTAACAGTACAGACTTTACATCCGTCCCATCGCCCCGACCTGGTCACGAACCAGGGACGCTCTGCACACAGACAACAGTCACCCTCGAAGCATCGTTACCCATCGCTCCACAAAAGCCGCGGCCCTTGCAGAGCAAGGGGAACCACTACTTCAAGGTCTCAGAGCAAGTGACGTCACCAATTGAACCGGCACTAGCGCGCACCACCGCTAACTAGCTAGCCATTTCTCATCGGCTTTGATCCCGCAAAGAGACATAAATATGTTTATGGTTTGTCTGGGATCGACCACAACAAACCCGCCAGGTGATGAGACATGAGCAAGATGAGAGATTATGCGCTTGGATTCAATTAATGAATTCCTACAGTCCAACATAAAATAATGTTCCTTGTATAAGACACGATCAGTCAGTAAAATGAACTCACAAATGAAATGGCTAAGGATTTCATCCAATTTTATGCTATGGCAAGGGAATCAAGGATGCAAAAGACAATATGAGAAACATGTTGAAATACCTTTTAAGTACATTGTCTTCCAAATGATTTTGAACAAGTCAGTAACCAAGCGCTTTATGATGATATCCACAGTGGAACGAAACACACACAGTGAGGTTTCAGCTCTGGATCTTTTACAAGATGGCTGCCGACGGGCATTCTCTAATTGTGTCCTTTGGCTCCTAAGTTCCACATTGTCCTGCCATGCTTTGTCGAGGTCGAACTGGATTGGCCAATAACTCTCCTCTCCTCCTGCTGAGGATATCATGAGAAATATAATGGAGGAAAAAGGCTTTCCAGGGTCCATGGTTGAAGAACACTGCAAAACGTGCAATTCTTCTCATACCCATTTGTGGGTTGTTCCTGCCAAACTGTTCTAATTTTCTTGGCGTTCAGGCTTACCAAGCTAAAGGGCCATGCAATGGTGACTTTGGATACTTCCGAAGCCATTTTGGTTCCTAATGGCCTTTCTGGCGTGGAAAACCGGAGCGTTACGCCTTCACTCAAACTTCCTCTGGGAGCTCGTGGGTTGGTAGTTGATTAGTTTAAAGTTATGTAAATGCTGCTTTAATTATAACTCAAGATTACGGTATCGCTCTAACATTGCTTGCATGACTCCACATTTCACTGCCCTAGCATTACAACGTTTTCCGTTCCCTACTGTGTGTGATAACTCAGCCATGTAGTTTATCATAACGCAGGATTGGTTGAAATGACGTCATTGCAACCTGAAACTGGTTGAAATGACGTCGATATGTGACCATTTCAATAACTTTTGCCTGCTGGATAGATTATTTGTTAAAATAACAATAGGTCAAACTTAATGCAAATCTGGGAGCAATAAGAAAGAGTAGAGCAGCATCGGAGAGAAATGCCACGTAAAGCTACAGGTGCAGTCCTGTTGTTAGTGTAGCAACTGTAGTCATACCACTTGACCAAATCAAACTTTGCCCGCTCAAAAACATAAACTTAATGGCTTCCGTATGTTAATTGGTTTGAACCTCCGGGACACCGTAGTCTGCACCTGGTGGACCCATTGAAAGTAGCACTAATGGTACTGGGAACATGTAGCGTAGATGATTTAAACAACAGATCTGTACAGAGGTCCTTGCAGACATCAGAAGTGTTCACTGAAAGGTTTCATCAACCTTTCCTCTTTCTGTTCTTCCCAAAATGACACAACGGGTCAAAGGTGCTCTTAGAATAGAAACATGGGATCATGTGTTTTTGTATATGTGTGTGTGTGTGTGTGTGTGTGTGTGTGTGTGTGTGTGTGTGTGTGTGTGTGTGTGTGTGTGTGTGTGTGTGCGTGCGTGCGCGTGTGCGTGTGCGTGTGCGTGTGCGTGTGTGTGTGTGTGTGCGTGCGTATGTGCGTGTGTGTGTGTGCGTGCGTGCGTGCGTGTGCGTGTGTGTGTGCATGCGTATGTGCGTGTGTGTGTGTGTGTGTGTGTGCGTGCGTGCGTGTGTGAATGCATGACGGTGTGTGTGTGTGTGTGCATGTTCAAGTTGTTGGTGGGTTAATGCGACTGTGATGTGGGAACATTTCAATAATATTACTGTTCCCTTTTTCTGACCAATGTTTAGGGAGACATGTTAGACCCGCAAGGAGAATTCTCCAAGTTCAATATGTCACGTAAACTCAGTTTCATATGGGATTGCTATAAAAATAGATCATGTCACAAGGAGGAATGTAAACTCTAACAGGGGAGCAAATTAGCCGCCCGCAAATTATTGCTAAGAGTATGAAGTTTTCCACCAAAAGTCCCAGTCGAATACTTTTGCCAAGGGCATGGAATCAGAGTTACACATGTTTCTATTTTGAACAGACCGTAACCATGGTTATGTTATGCTTTCAGAGGATCTAGAGGAGAACAAGACTTGGCACTGTGTGATTGAACTCAACAGATCAGAAATGTCTTCCGCTTTCTTTTAGACACATTTAATAAGCAGGATATCTTAATTCAGTGTGTGTGTGTGTCCTAGGCGAAATTGCCACAGGGGATGGGGGAACATCCCCCCCGCCCACCCCCCTAATATTCAGAACAGGTCCACTCTTTCTACAGTTTTCAACAGAAATGGGGTGTGCCTTTGGTGGTTCATCGATGTGTCATTCTAGTCATGTGCTCTGCGATGACGTAGCTAGTTCGTTAGCTAAGCGTGCCACTGAAGCTAGTTCATTAGCTAAGCTAACCACTGAAGCTAGTTTGTTAGCTAAGCTAACCACTGAAGCTAGTTTGTCCACTAACTCGTCCAGTATGTGTTGATGTCATTTCACAGGATTTGTTTTTAGACAGAAGCTGTAGAGATCTGTAAGAAATGGCACTTCTGTGACCAAACATCTTATTCATCTGTTTTTAGGTGTTTTTAAGCTTTTGGTGAATTGGGATGATGGTACATTGATTAGTTATACAGTTTAAAGGCGTCAATTTATTTTTGTTGCCAAAAATGTACCTTTAAAGTAACTATCCAGTGTTTTCAGATTTCTATGAAATATGACCCATAATTAATTTAATTATTAAAAAATAAAAAATATTTGTATTAAAGTACAGTGGATTCAGAAAGTATTCAGACCCTTTGAATGTTTCTACATTTTGTGACATTACAGACTTATTCTAAAAAATATATATATTTTTAAAACCTCTACACATAATGCCTAGAAGGACAGCATCCCAGAGTTGCCTCTTCACTGTTGACGTCGAGGCTGGTGTTTTGCGTGTACTATTTAATGAAGATGCCCGTTGAGGACTTGTAAGGCAAACTCCAAGAGGGCTGTCATGTACCCCGTGCGTTTGCCTTTTGGTAGGCCGTTATTGTAAATAATAATTTGTTCTTATCTGACTTGCCTAGTTATATAAAGGTTAAATAAAAAATTTGGGACGGAAGTTGATGAGGATGTTGGGTCGGGCTAGTTTTGAATGGTGGCATTCTTTGGCGATCTTCAAAGTGTTGACCGTATGTGTGTCAATATGAAGGAATGAGACAGGAGATCATTATTGTAAAAACAATTCAGGGGAATTCCTCTTGGTGAGACTAAACCAGAGTTTATTACCTGAAGGTTGAAAGCATGTTTCAGTCAGGAAACGTGTAATTACATACGCTTTGGTAATCTCAGGAAACACTGTTGTATTGCATCTGGAACAAGCTTAACACAACCAGAGACCGGCATGCCAATCAATGGGTTAGGTTGTTGTGCAAAGCCAGATGCCCTTAAGCAAAGCAAGGAGGGCAATAACAAGGTCTGAGTACAGTGCTTTCAGAAAGTATTCATAGCCTTTGACTTATTCCACATTTTGTTGTGTTACGGCCTGAATTCAAAATTGATTAAATATATTTTTTAAATTACCCAGCTACACACAATACCCCATGATGACAGTGAAAACATGTTTTTAGGCATTTTTCAATCTCTGTCAAATTGGTTGTTAATTATTGCTAGACAACAATTTTCAGGTATTTCCAGAGATTTTTAAGTAGATTTAAGTCAAACCTGTAACTCAGCCACTCAGGAACAATCACTGTCTTCTTGGTAAGTAACTCCAGTGTAGATTTGGCCTTGTCTTTAAGGTGATTGTCCTGCTGAAAGGTGAATTAACCTCCCAGTATCTGGTGGAAGGCAGACTGAATCAAGTTTTCCTCTCGGATTTTGTCTGTACTTAGCTCCATTCTGTTTATTTTTAATCTTGAAAACACCCCACTCTTAACGATTAAATTCCCATAACATGATGCAGCAAACACTATGCCTGAAAATATGGAGAGTGGTCCTCAGTAATGTGTTGTATTGGATGGTGAAATCCTTGAGTGGTTTCCTTCCTTTCTGCCATCTGAGTTAGGAAGGACGCCTTTATCTTTGTAGGTAATGGGTGATACACCATCCAAAGTGTAATTAATAACTTCACCAGGTTCAAAGGGATATTCAATGTCTGCTTTTTTTTTTTACCCATCTACCAATAGGTGCCCTTCTTTGTGAGATATTGGAAAACCTTACTGGAGTTTTGTCGTTGGTCTGTGAAATTCACTGCTCGACTAAGGGACATTACAGATGATCATGTTAAACACTATCATTACACACGGAGTGAGTGCATGCAACATAAGCACATTTTTACTCTTGAACTTATTTAGCCTTGCCAAAACAAAGGGGTTGAATACATTATCTTTTCATTTCTAATTAGTTAGAAAACATTTTGAAAAACAATTCAAATAAAATTTTATTAGTCACATGCGCCGAATACAATTGTGTAGACCTTACAGTGAAATGTTTACTTATGAGCCCCTAACCGACAGCTCAGTTCCAAAAAATACAGATAAGAATAAGAGATAAAAGTAACAAGTAATTAAAGAGGAGCAGTAGAAAATAACAATGTATACACTTTGACATTATGGGGTATTGTGTGTAGGCCAGCGTAAATTCAGGCTTTAACATAAAAGCCAAGGGGTGTGAAAATGTTCGGATGTCACTGTACTTGTCACGTCCTGACCTTAGTTCCTTTTTTATGTCTCTGTTTTGGTTTGGTCAGGGCGTGAGTCGGGGTGGGCATTCTATCTGTTGTTCTATGTTTTTGTATTTATGTGTTTGGCCTGGTATGGTTCTCGATCAGAGGCAGCTGTCTATCGTTGTCTCTGATTGAGAGCCATACTCAGGTAGCTTGTTTTCCGTTTCTGTGTTTGCACCATACGGGACTGTTTCGATTTTCATTTCTTCTTTTGGTGTTTTCTCATGTTCTGAGTTATTAAAGTTATCATGGACACGTACCACACTGCACTTTGGTCCGATCCTTCTTAATTCCTCATCAGAAGAGGAAGACAATCGTTACAGTACTGTACATGAGGTAGAACATTTTCTGAATCAATGTATGCTGTAGTCGCTGGCACACACCACACCCGCCCCTCGCCAGCCCGCACCTCCAGCCCACTCCCCTGGAGGTCGCCCCCCCCCCCCCCCCTTCACCAGATAGCACATGAACATGTCATAAGCCATGGCAACAACAACAAAAATAAACTCTCAGGCTCATGTCAAAATGTGTAGAATAGTAGGACATGTGCTATAAAATATCAACAATTTCTCTCAGCCTCATGGCATATGTGTACCTAGAATTGCAGGAAGTTAGCTTTGGGGGTACGGCAGTATGTTGAGGTAAGTGGAATTTATCATCATTTTGTGTTTTATGTATGTGTGGAACAGGGATAATATGTTAAATGTGAATGCACTCAAACTCCCTTTAACAAATGTAAAGACTGGGAATATTGGTCCCTATACAACGCCATGTGAAATAATCGAAGGGAGAGATATTGGGGGTGTTGTAGGTATCTGTCAAGCATGATTAATGT
>NC_143040.1:69091749-69154249 GCF_057628025.1 Oncorhynchus mykiss
AAGATTGAAGCCAAGCATGGACAATCTCAAGGCTACAAAAGTCCATCTCCAGAGACCTTGATGTTCCTATTTCCACCGTACGTAATGTTATCAAGACGTTTAAGGCCCGTGCCACTGTAGCCAACCTCACTGGAGAGAGAACTTGATGGAAGTTTGCAGCAACGATTTGTTCCAATGGTGGAGAAAGCACCTCGGTCAACTGCCACATAGATTCAAGCCTTCAGACACAAGGTACGACAGTTTCAACTCACACCGTCTGTCGACCAACTGCCACAAAGATTCAAGCCTTCAGACACAAGGTATGACAGTTTCAACTCACACCGTCTGTCGACCAACTGCCACACAGATTCAAACTGACCTTCAGACACACGGTACGACAGTTTCAACTCGTACCATCCGTCGACCAACTGCCACGCAGATTCAAGCCTTCAGACACAAGGTACGACAGTTTCAACTCACACCGTCTGTCGACCAACTGCCACACAGATTCAAACTGACCTTCAGACACAAGGTACGACAGTTTCAACTCGTACCATCCGTCGACCAACTGCCACGCAGATTCAAGCCTTCAGACACAAGTTACGACAGTTTCAACTCACACCGTCCATCGACCAACTGCCACACAGATTCAAACTGACCTTCAGACACAAGGTACGACAGTTTCAACTCACACGGTCCGTCGACCAACTGCCACACAGATTCAAACCTTCAGACACAAGGTACGACAGTTTCAACTCACACCGTCCGTCGACCAACTGCCACGCAGATTCAAACTGACCTTCAGAAACAAGGTACGACAGTTTCAACTCGTACCATCCGTCGACCAACTGCCACACAGATTCAAACTGACCTTCAGACACAAGGTACGACAGTCTCGACTCACACCGTCCGTCGACCAACTGCCACACAGATTCAAGTCTTCAGACACAAGGTACGACAGTTTCAACTCACACCGTCCGTCGACCAACTGCCACGCAGATTCAAACCTTCAGACACAAGGTACGACAGTTTCAACTCACACCGTCCGTCGACCAACTGCCACGCAGATTCAAGCCTTCACACACAAGGTACGACAGTTTCAACTCACACCGTCCGTCGACCAACTGCCACATAGATTCAAGCTGACCTTCAGACACAAGGTACGACAGTTTCAACTCACACTGTCCGTTGACCAACTGCCACACAGATTCAAGCTGACCTTCAGACACAAGGTGCGACAGTTTCAACTCACACCGTCCGTCGACCAACTGCCACACAGATTAAAACCTTCAGACACAAGGTACGACAGTTTCAACTCACACCGTCCGTCGACCAACTGCCACACAGATTCAAGCTGACCTTCAGACACAAGGTACGACAGTTTCAACTCACACCGTCCGTCGACCAACTGCCACACAGATTCAAACTGACCTTCAGACACAAGGTACGACAGTTTCAACTAACACCGTCCGTCGACCAACTGCCACGCAGATTCAAGCCTTCAGACACAAGGTACGACAGTTTCAACTCACACCGTCCGTCGACCAACTGCCACGCAGATTCAAGCCTTCACACACAAGGTACGACAGTTTCAACTCACACCGTCCGTCGACCAACTGCCACATAGATTCAAGCTGACCTTCAGACACAAGGTACGACAGTTTCAACTCACACTGTCCGTTGACCAACTGCCACACAGATTCAAGCTGACCTTCAGACACAAGGTGCGACAGTTTCAACTCACACCGTCCGTCGACCAACTGCCACACAGATTAAAACCTTCAGACACAAGGTACGACAGTTTCAACTCACACCGTCCGTCGACCAACTGCCACACAGATTCAAGCTGACCTTCAGACACAAGGTACAACAGTTTCAACTCACACCGTCCGTCGACCAACTGCCACACAGATTCAAACTGACCTTCAGACACAAGGTACGACAGTTTCAACTAACACCGTCCGTTGACCAACTGCCACGCAGATTCAAGCCTTCAGACACAAGGTACGACAGTTTCAACTCACACCAACCCAATGAAAGGGGGTTATGTGGTAGGAGACCCAGGAGGACCCCACTGCTGAGAGAGAGACATAAGAAAGCCCGACTGCAATTTGCCAAAACACACCTGAACATGCCAAAATCCTTCTGGGAGAATGTCCTGTGGACAGATGAGACCAAATTAGAGAATTTTGGTAAAGCACACACCATCTCTGTGTTTGCAGAAAACAAAATGAAGCCTTCAACGAAAAGAAGACCTTCCCTACAGTCAAACATGAAGGTTCAGTGATGCACTGGGTGTCTTGAACGTGTGCCTGGCATCGTGAAATCAAGAGGATACCGAGGTATTTTAGAGCACAATGTCGGACCCAGTGTCAGAAAGCTGGGTCTCCGTCGAAGGTCATGGGGTCTTCCAGCAGGACAATGACCCCATAAAGCACACAGGAATGGTTCAAGACAGAACGCTGGACTGTTCTGAAGAAGTGGTCATCAATGAGTCCAGATCTAAATCCCATTGAAAACTTCTGAAAACGTCAGTTAGGAGAAGGCACCCTTCTAATCTGGGAGAACTGGAGCAGTTTGCACAAGAGGAGAGGGATAAACTGCCAGTACAGAGGTGCAGGAAGCTCATTGATGGTTATAGGAAGCGCTTGATTGCAGTTATTTTGACCAAAGGCTGTGCTACCAAATATTGCCTAAGGTGTCAATCATTTTGTCAATGCCATTTCTGTTTTTTTTCTGATTTAAATAGATATATTTTCTGAATTAAAAACAAAGGTTCTGTAATATTAACAGTGAAATAAAGATTTGTGGAGATTTGAAAAAATCAATGGTGCAATGGTGCAATGGTGCCAATATTTTTGGCCACGACTGTACGTGATTTAGTAGCTAGGACTAGAAGTTATAACTTTTCGAACAGCTACATGGTTACTTGTTGAGCAACAACTTCAAATTTAACATTACCTTGCTAGTTTCCTTGCACACAGGGGTGCAATCATTACTCCAAACAGTTCCAAAATGTTTTGTTTTGCAACACAAACTAGTGTTGTTATTGGACAGATTCAGGTAGGTCCCTTCCTCTGTGGTAAAACCTGGACCCAGAAAGACTCACAGCTGTAATAGCTGCCAAAGGTGATTCTAACATGTATTAACTCAGGTGTGTGAATACTTATGTCAATTAGATATTTCGGTATTTCATTCTCAATAAATTTGCAAACATTTCTACAAACATTTTGATCACCTTGTCATTATGGGATATTTCACGTAAATTGGTGAGAATCTTTTTCATCATTTTTTTTTTTTAATTTCAAGCTGTGACACAGCATGTGGAATAAGTTAAGGGGTGTAAATACTGAAGGTGTATAATCGTATGGAAATGTCATTTAATGGAAGGCTCATAGGTATTGTTTACATTGTAGTGAATGACACTGTTTATTCCCAGTAGTCGTGCTGGTTTGATAGTAATTTATCTCGTTGCAAGGTTGGACTCTTTGTCAGGCAGTTTTCATTACACTTTAGTGGCTAACTACGCGTCTAACTACGCGTCTAACTACGCGTCTAACTGCGGGTCTAACTACGGGTCTAACTACGGGTCTAACTACGTGTCTAACTACGTGTCTAACTACGGGTCTAACTACGGGTCTAACTACGTGTCTAACTACGGGTCTAACTACAGGTCTAACTACGCGTCTAACTACGCGTCTAACTACGCGTCTAACTACGGGTCTAACTACGGGTCTAACTACGCGTCTAAGTTCTATGCGTGTCTTTCGGACAGTAATTCTGTTAAAGTGTTTTCATACGTTTGCTGTCCTCCCTGTGCTTCTGTCCTCACACTGTCATTTCTAATTGGCTTAATTCAACACTACAGTAACCTGTTTTCCAATTCTTTAAAACAGGCTTCAGGATTTCATGGAATAAGTGCTCCTGGAGCCGCCCTCAGAAGCCCCTAATCAGAATGCTTCAGTTAGCATTCAGAGCTTACTGTTGCCTGTCGTCAAGAGTGGGTGGCATGCTTCCTGATAGATTGAGCAAGGTATTTAAGCTCCATACTTGACAAACGGCTGATGAAACTGCATAACATTACCAAGCAGGCAGAGATTTCTGTTAAGTGGAAGGATATGGTCACTTCAGGCATCAAAGCCAAGCGACAGGCAGGGGGTAGAATACCTCCAATCCTCCAATTAGGAAAACCGAAATGGCAAGTAAGCCCAATAAACACATTTTGGGTCTAACAATGGGACATGAAAAGTTATTGCTGTATAATTGAAGAGTTTTTCATGTCAATTGTCTCAATTTCCTCGTTACCCTCTTCAAGACTCTTCATGTCTTTATGTTCCCCAGCAAATCAACAATATTGACTTAGTTAGTCTGCGTTTATTTCACCATAGCTGTGAACACATCCCCGGTAGTGCTAGGAATACAATAAAATAACATTTGACAATAAGGAGGAATGATTCTTGGATTTATTTTGGAATATAAAAGAAAACAAGAGGCTGAGGGAATATAAATATAAACATTTATATATTTGTAAGCTTTGTAATGACTGTCAGTGCTACATACAAAGTAAGGGACTACAAAGCGTAAAAACAAATGTTAATTTAACTTCAGAAAGCAACATTTTTAAACCACCTGACAGATACACTGAGATACCACTGCTACAATAAGTCTATATCTTCTTCCACCAGTGTTTGTCCTGCCACCGTTTGGTAAAGGAGCATATCAGTGACTGTATACACTGAAATAAAAACTAAAATACCCTCTGTGGTCATGAAAGCCTGCTCCAAGCCCCGCATTTGCGGGCCTCAACACACACTCATCAGACACTCTTTTCCCCCAAAATCATGCTGCAGCCACGGCATCTGTAGTCTTGCTGCAGTTCTGGGAATAAGTGAAGAACCAGAGATCGTATAGCCCAGCAGAATAAACATTCACAAATGTTTGCATGTGTGTTGATTTAGTACAGTACAACAGTTCTGTTTTATCGGTTCTGCTTTTAAGTTAACTTGCATCTACGCATGAATTGAAAACTGTGCCGTGTCTACACACATGAACAAACGTAGAAACCATTTTTTTTGTGACAGATGTTTTTCTACATGGATAAAATGAAACAATCTTTAAGCATATTCATACTCAAATGTCAATACCAACCAATTAATGCAAATATAAATATCCTTTACTTCCAGTCAGATGTTTTTTTAATTTTTTTATATATATATTTTTTTTCTTCTTATGTAATAAGAGCCTTACAAAAATAACAGGAACAAGAAATACATATCATTTGAATGTGCATAAAATAGTCGATTAGCTTATGTGACTAAAATGTACATGACAACACCAGGAAGTGTCTTAACTCATGTACTTTCCAGAGATGCTTTGACACTTGACAAAGACCGGGTCCACAGAGGCCACTTTGGCAGCCATAAAGGAAGAAATACAATGGAGGACTGCTGTCAGGTTGCCAAACTCCAGCTCCTGCAATGGAAAGAAAAAAAAACGGAATACAAATTGTGAGGAATATTCTTAACAGTTTGCATAATATTTACATAATGTTTGCATACATTAAAATGTCACAATTACCTTTGTAACAAATAGGCACTCATCTTAATAATAATAATAATAACAACAACAACAACAACAACCTCTACTTGTTCCCCACATGGAATTTACCGGAAATATTTTAGTTCTATATATTGATGAGGTAGCAAAAGCCAATTTGAGTAATAACCACAGTAGTTCAGAACATTCTTCTCCTTCTCTCAATACCATTTTAAAAGTGGAACTGGCAGCATTTAATCAACGTGAAATCGTATTCAAACCTCTCTCAGAAAGAATATGGCCGCTTCTTGTACATTTTTTTTTTCTTCTGACAAGCAAGTATTTAGACATGATCACATTTGTCCGTTTTCATAAAAATTCATAAAATGTTTGGGAACGATGTAACAGTAGAGGAAGGCATTTGTGAAAATTCTATAGAAATACATGTAGAATGGGAAAACGGCCTTGGGGTTTTGGACAATTAATAGACAGTAGTGCAGCACATACAACCTAATCAAACCACCTCTCCTCCAGGACCGGAGTTTACGCAGACAGTGGCACCATAGCCAATCAGAGCTACAGTAGGGGCCTTTATGCAAACAAGCCATTTGCCACACAGGCCTGCCATCATTAACCTATAACTGGACTGTGTGTTTACAGGCAGGTGCCAACAACGCAACTTTAAATATTTTATAACGCATTTGTAAAAAGCCACAAAATAGACCCTGAATGGATTTCTGCAAATATGTAAATCTCACGGGAGTCCTCTTTTACAGCCCTATTGATTAAACAACCATGAACAGGTAGGTTCTCTCTCCCTCCCTCAGTTGTGCACATCAACAACAACAACAACAAGATCAACAACTAATGCTAGCTTGAGTGAGGTGAGCTAAAATCTAACGAGGGAACATCAGATAAACCCTCTCAAATCTTTTCAGCTAGTTGGCCCGTTACAATTGCACTGATAAACGATGGGGAATAGTAGCCTGCTTGTCCTTCTGCAGCTTTCCTGCAAATGCACGCTTGTCCTTTTGCAGCTTTCCTGCAAATGCATGCTTGTCCTTCTGCAGCTTTCCTGCAAATGCGCGTTTTGACAACTGAATGGTTTGTTCGTAAATTCCAAAGCGCACACTGCACTATTGACAGGGGACGGAGGAGTAAGGCTGATATGAGGGTTCCTCACAACGGCAGTCCAGCAAACCAAGATAACTGGCTGAAATTGGCTAGCTTGCTAACTACTTCCAGACACAAATGAGACCATTTTAACCCACTAGGCCGTCATTGAAAATAAGAATTTGTTCTTATTTAGTTCTTGCCTAAGTTAAATAAAGGTTAAAAAAAAAATACAACCTGATAGCAATATTTGTTGGATTACCAAGTAATGTATTGGTGAATTGAAGTGCATCCATCTATTCTGCCAACAATTGTTTTATTTTATTTAACTAGGCAAGTCAGTTAAGAACAAATTCTTATTTTCAATGACAGCCTTGAAATAGTGGGTTAACTGCCTTGTTCAGAGGCAGAATAACAGATTTTTACCTTGTCAGCTCAGGGATTCGATCTAGCAACCTTTCGGTTACTGGCCCAACGCTCTAACCACTAGGCTGCCTGCCACCCTGATGCCTTACTGTACTGTACGTCATAGAATTGAGTCAAATATAACCTACTTTAAAACCTCTTATAAAGTTGTTTTTGTAGCATAAACTGGACATTTTATATTTTTTTATTATTTAGATTTTCTGTTTGTTTCATATCTGCAAAGTAGTAAAAACGCTGTCAGTTCCATTTTAATACGTGACCACAGTATTCTAACATTCTGCCGTCTATCAATACTCTCTTCAGAGAGGCCACTGCAATGGAAGTTGAGTTGATGTCACCTTCATCTCGATCTGTTTGTTTTCAGCATTCTTGAAGAGGAGTTTCACCCTTGTTTTCCCATCATCAGAGGAGCCTTTCAGTTGAGAGAATTTGTATCTCCATAATATACTCTACAGGGGATAACATTGAGGAATACGGTAAGGGTTCATTATTTTTTGACCAATCGGTAAACAGTAGGTATTAACCAGTCTAGCATGAACAATATCCCCCCCTACTATAGCCTGTTGAACATCCAGTTAGAATAGTGAATGAACGATGACTCACCTTCGAGGAGCTCTCAGAACAAGTGAAGCCAGATCCAAAGTCTATGGTCAAACACAGTACTTTACTCTGGCTGCTGCACATGTAGGTCTTTGACTGTTGAGAGACAGATCGGTATTTTAGAGAACAAATCACACATTTCAACACAGACTGTATATTTACTTCAAGGAAAAGAGAATAAATATGTCAGTCAATTTTAAAACATCTCATACTAAAACGTTTTCATTCTGGAAATCAGAGGATATCTGGAGATGGGGTTACTGAACAAAAAGTTGAAATAAATGTGCATTTTCATTGTGTTTCTAGTGAGGGGTATCTTAGGTGGGTGGTTAACAAAGGGAGCAATTAGGATTCTGTTAATGTGTTCTGGGTGAAAGCTTAGGAACTGCTGTCAGGGTCAGAGTATAGTCTCTATGGTTTATTGTGAAATGAATGACATCCAAGAAAATGCTTGAACACCCTCTGAGCTTTGAATAATTACAGAATTGGACACCCGCCCACTCAAGGGTTCAACAAACAGCTTCTTTTTTTTATTTTTTTAAATCATGCAATGAAATAGGCTATCCATTTATTTAGTCCTGGTATTGTTACAGCAGTGTTCAATCCACTATGTTGGGTAGAAATGTTTGATTGTGTCATTTGAGAATAATCCTGAACTAGTTCTGCATCGTTAGTCATAGTTTGGCTGTACTGATCGTACCAACTCGATATGAAATGCAAGAACAAAATAAAAATATATCCTTGGGTGCCTCGTAGTCTTACATTTACTGCCCTAACATGAACAACCAAATGTGAGACACAATGTTTTTCACAGTCTTATTGAAAGCAGTGATGTTTGAGGAGCCACTGGGCAAAAAAAACTGGGATGCTCCTTAGTGACCAGTCTAAAGACACCAGGACGCTCATTGGTGACCAGTCTAAAGACACCAGGATGCTCCTTAGTGACCAGTCTAAAGACACCAGGATGCTCCTTAGTGACCAGTCTAAAGACACCAGGATGCTCCTTAATGACCAGTCTAAAGACACCAGGATGCTCCTTAGTGACCAGTCTAAAGACACCAGGATGCTCCTTAATGACCAGTCTAAAGACACCAGGATGCTCCTTAGTGACCAGTCTAAAGACACCAGGACGCTCATTGGTGACCAGTCTAAAGACACCAGGATGCTCCTTAGTGACCAGTCTAAAGACACCAGGATGCTCCTTAGTGACCAGTCTAAAGACACCAGGATGCTCCTTAATGACCAGTCTAAAGACACCAGGATGCTCCTTAATGACCAGTCTAAAGACACCAGGATGCTCCTTAGTGACCAGTCTAAAGACACCAGGATGCTCCTTAGTGACCAGTCTAAAGACACCAGGATGCTCCTTAATGACCAGTCTAAAGACACCAGGATGCTCCTTAGTGACCAGTCTAAAGACACCAGGATGCTCCTTAGTGACCAGTCTAAAGACACCAGGACGCTCATTGGTGACCAGTCTAAAGACACCAGGATGCTCCTTAGTGACCAGTCTAAAGACACCAGGATGCTCCTTAGTGACCAGTCTAAAGACACCAGGATGCTCCTTAATGACCAGTCTAAAGACACCAGGATGCTCCTTAATGACCAGTCTAAAGACACCAGGATGCTCCTTAGTGACCAGTCTAAAGACACCAGGATGCTCCTTAGTGACCAGTCTAAAGACACCAGGATGCTCCTTAATGACCAGTCTAAAGACACCAGGATGCTCATTAGTGACCAGTCTAAAGACACCAGGATGCTCCTTAGTGACCAGTCTAAAGACACCAGGATGCTCCTTAGTGACCAGTCTAAAGACACCAGGATGCTCCTTAGTGACCAGTCTAAAGACACCAGGATGCTCCTTAGTGACCAGTCTAAAGACACCAGGATGCTCCTTAGTGACCAGCCTAAAGACACCAGGATACTCCTTAGTGACCAGTCTAAATACACCAGGATGCTCCTTAGTGACCAGTCTAAAGACACCAGGATGCTCCTTAGTGACCAGTCAAAAGACACCAGGATGCTCCTTAGTGACCAGTCTAAAGACACCAGGACGCTCCTTAGTGACCAGTCTAAAGACACCAGGATGCTCCTTAGTGACCAGTCTAAAGACACCAGGATGCTCCTTAGTGACCAGTCTAAAGACACCAGGATGCTCCTTAGTGACCAGTCTAAAGACACCAGGATGCTCCTTAGTGACCAGTCTAAAGACACCAGGATGCTCCTTAGTGACCAGTCTAAAGACACCAGGATGCTCCTTAGTGACCAGTCTAAAGACACCAGGATGCTCCTTAGTGACCAGTCTAAAGACACCAGGATGCTCCTTAGTGACCAGTCTAAAGACACCAGGATGCTCCTTAGTGACCAGTCTAAAGACACCAGGATGCTCCTTAGTGACCAGTCTAAAGACACCAGGATGCTCCTTAGTGACCAGTCTAAAGACACCAGGACGCTCCTTAGTGACCAGTCTAAAGACACCAGGACGCTCCTTAGTGACCAGTCTAAAGACACCAGGATGCTCCTTAGTGACCAGTCTAAAGACACCAGGACGCTCCTTAGTGACCAGTCCAAAGACACCAGGATGCTCCTACACTTTTGGTTGTGAGTTTCAGGTACTGCTTGTTCCCCCCCATCTCATGAGGCTGGTGGGAGCCTGCTGTTTTCAATCATTTACTACAGTGAGCAGTGAATGCAGTGGGACTCAACAGCCCCTGAGTGTCTTGATGTGAAAAAAATAATTCTCCAACCTGAAATTGAGTTGCCATGAAAAGAAACCTGCATGAGGGCAGATGTGTGAGAGGTTGCTGTAACATGGTAAATAGAGACTACACATTGCTAATTGGAGACTTTCCACAGTAGGGATTGGGATAATACGACATGTAGTGGTTTCAGGAAATGTCCATACCACAGTTACGGTGAGCGCTGTGGTTCTACTCTACATAATACAATGAATAAACAAATAGTATGACCTTGTCCAAGTTTGATGTGAAAACACCAACACCTAGCTCCATACAAAATGAGTAAAACTGTGAGGGACAAACAGTCCAGTTAGGTTTGTCCTCACTAATGTTTATTTCAAGTTTATTTAAAGCAGGATAATGTTCAGACTGGGCTCACTGTATCAGCTGTTAACACCTCAGGATAATGTTCAGACTGGGCTCACTGTAGCAGCTGTTAACACCTCAGGATAATGTTCAGACTAACCTCACTGTATCAGCTGTTAACACCTCAGGATAATGTTCAGACTAACCTCACTGTATCAGCTGTTAACACCTCAGGATAATGTTCAGACTAGGCTCACTGTATAAGCTGTTAACACCTCAGGATAATGTTCAGACTAACCTCACTGTATCAGCTGTTAACACCTCAGGATAATGTTCAGACTGGGCTCACTGTATCAGCTGTTAACACCTCAGGATAATGTTCAGACTAGGCTCACTGTATCAGCTGTTAACACCTCAGGATAATGTTCAGACTAACCTCACTGTATCAGCTGTTAACACCTCAGGATAATGTTCAGACTAGGCTCACTGTATCAGCTGTTAACACCTCAGGATAATGTTCAGACTAGGCTCACTGTATAAGCTGTTAACACCTCAGGATAATGTTCAGACTGGGCTCACTGTATAAGCTGTTAACACCTCAGGATAATGTTCAGACTAGGCTCACTGTATCAGCTGTTAACACCTCAGGATAATGTTCAGACTGGGCTCACTGTATCAGCTGTTAACACCTCAGGATAATGTTCAGACTAGGCTCACTGTATCAGCTGTTAACACCTCAGGATAATGTTCAGACTAACCTCACTGTATCAGCTGTTAACACCTCAGGATAATGTTCAGACTAACCTCACTGTATCAGCTGTTAACACCTCAGGATAATGTGGACAAAATGCTTGATCATTCTGGAGATGTAACTTGTCCTTCGAAGTGTAAAAGGCCCACTATCTGTATTTATTATGGATCCCTGTTAGTTCCTGCCAAGGCAGCAGCCATTAGTTTCCCCATTAGTTCCTGCCAAGGCAGCAGCTACTCTTCCTGGGGTTTATTATGGATTCCCTGTTAGTTCCTGCCAAGGCAGCAGCCATTAGTTTCCCCATTAGTTCCTGCCAAGGCAGCAGCTACTCTTCCTGGGGTTTATTATGGATCCTCATTAGTTCCTGCCAAGGCAGCAGCTACTCTTCCTGGGGTTTATTATGGATTCCCGTTAGTTCCTGCCAAGGCAGCAGCTACTCTTCCTGGGGTTTATTATGAATCCTCATTAGTTCCTGCCAAGGCAGCAGCTACTCTTCCTGGGGTTTATTATGGATCCTCATTAGTTCCTGCCAAGGCAGCAGCTACTCTTCCTGGGGTTTATTATGGATTCCCGTTAGTTCCTGCCAAGGCAGCAGCTACTCTTCCTGGGGTTTATTATGGATCCCCGTTAGTTCCTGCCAAGGCAGCAGCTACTCTTCCTGGGGTTTATTATGGATTCCCGTTAGTTCCTGCCAAGGCAGCAGCCATTAGTTTCCCCATTAGTTCCTGCCAAAGCAGCAGCTACTCTTCCTGGGGTTTATTATGGACCCCTGTTAGTTCCTGCCAAGGCAGCAGCTACTCTTCCTGGGGTTTATTATGGATCCCTGTTAGTTCCTGCCAAGGCAGCAGCTACTCTTCCTGGGGTTTATTATGGATCCCCATTAGTTCCTGCCAAGGCAGCAGCTATTAGTTTCCCCATTAGTTCCTGCCAAAGCAGCAGCTACTCTTCCTGGGGTTTATTATGGATCCTCATTAGTTCCTGCCAAGGCAGCAGCTATTAGTTTCCCCATTAGTTCCTGCCAAAGCAGCAGCTACTCTTCCTGGGGTTTATTATGGATCCTCATTAGTTCCTGCCAAAGCAGCAGCTACTCTTCCTGGGGTTTATTATGGATCCTCATTAGTTCCTGCCAAGGCAGCAGCTATTAGTTTCCCCATTAGTTCCTGCCAAAGCAGCAGCTACTCTTCCTGGGGTTTATTATGGATCCTCATTAGTTCCTGCCAAAGCAGCAGCTACTCTTCCTGGGGTTTATTATGGATCCTCATTAGTTCCTGCCAAGGCAGCAGCTACTCTTCCTGGGGTTTATTATGGATACCCATTAGTTCCTGCCAAGGCAGCAGCCATTAGGTTCCCCATTAGTTCCTGCCAAGGCAGCAGCCATTAGTTTCCCCATTAGTTCCTGCCAAAGCAGCAGCTACTCTTCCTGGGGTTTATTATGGATCCCTGTTAGTTCCTGCCAAGGCAGCAGCTACTCTTCCTGGGGTTTATTATGGATCCCTGTTAGTTCCTGCCAAGGCAGCAGCTACTCTTCCTGGGGTTTATTATGGATCCCCATTAGTTCCTGCCAAGGCAGCAGCTATTAGTTTCCCCATTAGTTCCTGCCAAAGCAGCAGCTACTCTTCCTGGGGTTTATTATGGATCCCTGTTAGTTCCTGCCAAGGCAGCAGCTATTAGTTTCCCCATTAGTTCCTGCCAAAGCAGCAGCTACTCTTCCTGGGGTTTATTATGGATCCTCATTAGTTCCTGCCAAAGCAGCAGCTACTCTTCCTGGGGTTTATTATGGATCCTCATTAGTTCCTGCCAAGGCAGCAGCTATTAGTTTCCCCATTAGTTCCTGCCAAAGCAGCAGCTACTCTTCCTGGGGTTTATTATGGATCCCTGTTAGTTCCTGCCAAGGCAGCAGCTACTCTTCCTGGGGTTTATTATGGATCCTCATTAATTCCTGCCAAGGCAGCAGCTATTAGTTTCCCCATTAGTTCCTGCCAAAGCAGCAGCTACTCTTCCTGGGGTTTATTATGGATCCCTGTTAGTTCCTGCCAAGGCAGCAGCTACTCTTCCTGGGGTTTATTATGGATTCCCTGTTAGTTCCTGCCAAGGCAGCAGCCATTAGTTTCCCCATTAGTTCCTGCCAAAGCAGCAGCTACTCTTCCTGGGGTTTATTATGGATCCCTGTTAGTTCCTGCCAAGGCAGCAGCCATTAGTTTCCCCATTAGTTCCTGCCAAAGCAGCAGCTACTCTTCCTGGGGTTTATTATGGATCCTGTTATGGATCCCTGTTAGTTCCTGCCAAGGCAGCAGCTACTCTTCCTGGAAGTTTATTATGGATCCCTGTTAGTTCCTGCCAAGGCAGCAGCTACTCTTCCTGGTGTTTACTATGGATCCCCGTTTAGTTCCTGCCAAGGCAGCAGCTAGTCTTCCTGGGGTTTATTATGGATCCCCGTTAGTTCCTGCCAAGGCAGCAGCTACTCTTCCTGGGGTTTATTATGGATCCCCGTTAGTTCCTGCCAAGGCAGCAGCTACTCTTCCTGGGGTTTATTATGGATCCCCGTTAGTTCCTGCCAAGGCAGCAGCTACTCTTCCTGGGGTTTATTATGGATCCCTGTTAGTTCCTGCCAAGGCAGCTGCTAATCTTCCTGGGGTTTATTATGGATCCCCGTTTAGTTCCTGCCAAGGCAGCAGCTACTCTTCCTGGGGTTTATTATGGATCCCCGTTAGTTCCTGCCAAGGCAGCAGCTACTCTTCCTGGGGTTTATTATGGATCCCTGTTAGTTCCTGCCAAGGCAGCTGCTACTCTTCCTGGGGGTTTATTATGGATCCCCGTTTAGTTCCTGCCAAGGCAGCAGCTACTCTTCCTGGGGTTTATTATGGATCCCTGTTAGTTCCTGCCAAGGCAGCAGCTACTCTTCCTGGGGTTTATTATGGATCCCCGTTAGTTCCTGCCAAGGCAGCAGCTAGTCTTCCTGGGGTCCAGCAAAATGAAGGCAGTTACAGAGCCTTCAGAAAGTGTTCAGTCCTTGACTTTTTCCACCTTTTGGTTGTGTTACAGCCATAATTTGAAATGGATTAAATTGAGATTTTGTGTCACTGTTTACATTTTTACACATTCATTAAAAATGAAAAGCTGACAGGTCTTGAATCAATAAGTATTCAACCCCTTTGTTATGGGAAGCCTGAACAAGTTCAGGAGTAAAAATTGCTTAACAAGTCACATAATAAGTTACATGGACTCACTCTGTGCAATAATAGTGTTTAACATGATTTTTGAATGACTACCACATTGCTGTACCCCACACATACAATTGTGACATTAACACAGTTTGTGTTTAATGGCTGTGATAGGGGAAAACTGAGGATGGACCAACAACATTGTAGTTACTCCACAATACTAACCTAATTAACAAAGTGAAAAGAAGGAAGCCTGTACAGAATGCAAATATTCTAACAGGGTACTAAAGTAATACTGCAAATCATGTGGCAAAGAAATGCACTTTTTGTCCTGAATACAAAGTGTTATGTTTGGGGCAAATCCAATACAACACATTACTGAGTTCCACCATCCATATGTTCAAGCTGTTACGTTTGTCGTCGAAAGGAGACCAAGATCCCACACTGAAGGAGGGAAAAAGGGCTGCCTAAGTATGATCCCCAATCAGAGACAATGAAAGACAGCTGCCTCTGATTGGGAACCACACTTGGCCAAACACAAAGAAATAGAGAACATAGAATTCCCACCCAAATCACACCCTGATCTAACCAAACATAGAGGATAACAAGGATCTCTAAGGGCGTGACAGTACGCCCCCCCCCCCCCCCCCCCCCCCGCCAAAGGTGCGGACTCCGGCCGCAAACCAGAACTTATAGGGCAGGGTCCGGGTCTAATCTCGGTGGTAGCTCCGGTTCGGGGCGTATCCAACGCTCCCTACGCTGATCCCTCCGCTTCTGTGGAACCGGACCGTGAATCGTTGCCGGAGGAACTGGACCGTGGATCATCGCCGTAGGCTCTGAACTGAACCAGACTGCAGCTTGTCGCCAAAAACTCTGGACTGCGGACCGTCGCCGGGGGCTCCGGACTGCGGGCCGTCGCCGGGGGCTCCGGACTGCGGGCCGTCGCCGGGGGCTCCGGACTGCGGGCCGTCGCCGGGGGCTCCGGACTGCGGGCCGTCGCCGGGGGCTCCGGACTGCGGGCCGTCGCCGGGGGCTCCGGACTGGGGACCGTCGCCGGGGGCTCCGGACTGCGGGCCGTCGCCGGGGGCTCCGGACTGGGGACCGTCGCCGGGGGCTTCGGACTGGGGACCGTCGCCGGGGGCTCCGGTCTGCGGACCGCCGCCGGGGGCTCCGGACTGGGGACCGTCGCTGGAGGCTTCGTACGTAGAGCCGGAACAGGTCTCACCGGACTGAGGAGACGTACTGGCAGCCTTGTGAGTGGAGCTGCCACAACACATCCTGGCCGGATACTCACTTTAGCTTGTGAGTGTGGAGAGCTAGCACGGGACACACTAGGCTATGACGGCGCATGGAGGCATAGTACGTAGAGCCGGCGCAGGATATGCTGGGCCGTGGAGGCGCACTGGAGGTCTGGAGCGCAGAGTTGGCACAACGCGTCCTGGCTGAATCCCAGTTCTGAATCCCAGTTCTGTGCTGCCAATGACTGGAACGAACTACAAAAATCTCTGAAACTGGAAACACTTATCTCCCTCACTAGCTTTAAGCACCAGCTGTCAGAGCAGCTCACAGATTACTGCACCTGTACATAGCCCATCTATAATTTAGCCCAAACAGCTACCTCTCCCCCTACGATATTTATTTATTTTGCTCCTTTGCACACCATTATTTCTATCTCTACCTTGCAGATTCTTCCACTGCAAATCAACCATTCCAGTGTTTTACTTGCTATATTGTATTTACTTCGCCACCATGGCCTTTTTTGCCTTTACATCCCTTATCTCACCTAATTTGCTCACATTGTATATAGACTTATTTTTCTACTGTATTATTGACTGTATGTTTGTTTTACTCCATGTGTAACTCTGCGTTGTTGTATGTGTCGAACTGCTTTGCTTTATCTTGGCCAGGTCGCAATTGTAAATGAGAACTTGTTCTCAACTAAAGGTGAAATATATATATTTTTTTAAAGTTAGGGGAGCTGGAACAGGCCGCACTGGGCTGTGCTGGCGAACTGGGGCTACCGTGAGTACAGCTAGCGCAGGATATCCTGGGCCGAAGAGACGCACCGGAGGCCTTGAGCGAAGGGCTGGCACAATCCGTCCTGGCTGAATGACCACTAAAGCACAGCAACTGCGGGGAGCTTGCACAGAGCGCACCGGGCTGTGGCTGCTCACTGGGGACACACTGTGTGCATCACCGCATAACACGGTGCCTGACCAGTCACACGCTCCCCACAGTAAGCACGGGGAGTTGGCTCAGGTCTGAACACTGACTCCACCAATCTTCCCTTGGGGGTTGTCTCTCGTGCTTGCTAACTCCTCGTAATGTCGCCGTTCCGCTTTCACTGCCTCCATCTCCTCCTTCGGACGGCGATACTCCCCAGCCCTTTCACTGCCTCTGTCTCCTCCTTCGGACGGCGATACTCCCCAGCCCTTTCACTGCCTCTATCTCCTCCTTCGGACGGCGATACTCCCCAGCCCTTTCACTGCCTCTATCTCCTCCTTCGGACGGCGATACTCCCCAGCCCTTTCACTGCCTCTATCTCCTCCTTCGGACGCCGATACTTCCCAGCCCTTTCACTGCCTCTATCTCCTCCTTCGGATGACGATACTCCCAAGCCCTTTCACTGCCTCTATCTCCTCCTTCGGACGGCGATACTCCCAAGCCCTTTCACTGCCTCTATCTCCTCCTTCGGACGGCGATACTCCCCAGCCCTTGTCCTGGGTCCTGCTCCATTCAGGATTTCCTCCCAGGTCCAGTCCTCCTGACCACGCTGCTTGGTCTGTTGGTGTTGGGATCTTCTGTTACGTTTGTCACCTGAAGGAGACCAAGGTGCAGCGGGGTAGGCGTACATTCTTTTATTTAAAATGTTCCACCAAGAAAAAACAATAAACAATACAACGAACGAAAAGCTTCGTCGTGCAAACTACATGCACTCAAAGACAAGATCCCACACTGAAGGAGGGAAAAAGGGCTGCCTAAGTATGATCCCCAATCAGAAGCAGCTGTCTTTCATTGTCTCTGATTGGGGATCATACTTAGGCAGCCCTTTTTGGGGGGAACCACACTCGGCCAAACACAAAGAAATAGAGAACATAGAATGCCCACCCAAATCACACCCTGACCTAACCAAACATAGAGAATAACAAGGATCTCTGAGGTCAGGGCGTGACACAAGCATAGTGGTGACTGCATCATGTTATAGGTATGCTTGTAATCATTAAGGACTGGGGAGTTTTTCAGGATAAAAACAAAATACTGAATGGACTCAAGCATTCAGGCATTCAGGTTCCTAGAGGAAAACCTGGTCCAGTCTGCTTTACACCAGGCACTAGGAAATTAATTATTCTTTCAGCAGGACAATAACCTAAAACACAAGGCAAAATCTACACTGGAGTTGCTTACCAAGAAGACAGTGTGTGGCCGAGTTACAGTTTTGACTTAAATTTCCTTGAAAATCTATGGCAATACCTGAACATGGTTGTCTAGTAATGATCAACAACCAATTTGACAGAGCTTGAAGAATTTTGAAAAGAAAGAATAATGGGTAAATATTGTACAATCCAGTTGTGCACAACTCTTAGACTTACCCAGAAAGACTCACATCTGTAATCGCTGCCAAAGGTGCTCCTACAAAGTATTGACTCGGGGGTGTAAATACTTACAGTGCCTTGCGAAAGTATTCGGCCCCCTTGAACTTTGCGACCTTTTGCCACATTTCAGGCTTCAAACATAAAGATATAAAACTGTATTTTTTTGTGAAGAATCAACAACAAGTGGGACACAATCATGAAGTGGAACGACATTTATTGGATATTTCAAAAACAAATCAAAAACTGAAAAATTGGGCGTGGGGAAAGGATGATACCTAGTCAGTTGTACAACTGAATGACTTCAACTGAAATGTGTCTTCTGCATTTAACCCAACTCCTCTGAATCAGAGAGGTGTGGGGTGCTGCCTTAATCAACATCCACAGTGTGGATGTCAGTTGGTTAACTGCCTTGCTCAGGGGCAGATTGATTTTTCCTTGTCAGCTCAGGGATTCGATTCAGCAACCTTTCAGTTACTGGCCCAATGCGCTAACCACTTGGCTACCTGCTGTCTTAGCTATATGTTTTGACCTGGACAATTTTAAATCCAGGGTTATTCCAAGCATTTTAGTCTCCTCAATTTACTTAATTTTGTGACCATTCATAAAACATATATTTAGTTGAGGTTTAGGGTTTAGTGATTGATTTGTCCCAAATACAATGCTTTTAGTTTTGGAAATATTAGGACTAAGGGAGTGAATGTTATTTATAATAAGGCTTACAGGGAAAATATATTTGACCTAAACCTCCATGAACGCTTGAAAAAACCCAAGTCCCCCTCCCCTATAGCCAAAATAATAATTACAACAAAGAGGATAGCAGAGAACATACCGTTTACCCTCACTTCTGGGACAGACCAGAGCTTGGGATATGTAGTTTTAGATACTGTTCTTCGTCCTGTCAGAATTACATGTCAACGCAGGAATTATGATAGCGCACAGGGCTGGGGCCAGAAGATTGTGAGTTTGCAGACCACCGTGGACAAGAGTAGAGGTAGAAAGATCTACTGTATAGTAAAAGCATTGTATGAATCTATCATTGTATTTGCTGGTCCGAGAAAAAGTTGCCTTTTTATAAACGGAATCGTTTTTTAATACCACACAAATGACTGAAATAAAAGCCTAATAATGGACAGAGAGATAGGCCTATGTGTTCATCTTATCATATTTCTCTAATGCCAAATCGGTGTGTCTTGTTTGCAACGAAACTGTCCCTGTTGAGATATAATAAAATCCGAGACATCATTAGGAATATGAGCATGGTACTTTCAAAAGTTAGGCTTACCCTTTTCACCCCAGACAGAGTAGGCCTACCGACACAAAAAAATGTAAGCTTTAAACTGCTGGCTACTCTTCCGTTGCTTAACCCAATGAGAGAAGGTCACACATGTTTCCCTAAAAGCTGTCTGGGTTTAAACATCTCCTATTGTACAGAAAGTAAATAGCTTAATCAATTGATAGTGACAGAATTAGATTACTTCCCAAACAAAGTAAAAAAAATGGTCTCCTTGGCTATAGAAGGTTGTAGTTCCACCTCTGAATATCAAGGAAATAAAACAATGATATTCCCATAATGCATCAGTCACGTCTTTCCAGGGTACTTTGCTGTTTGTTTCTAGCATAAAGCATTGAGGACCAAAGCGCTGTTATAGATCACTTTATATAATCAGATCCATTTTATTTTCTTCAAAATCTTAAGCTAACTTAGGGTAGGCCTGTGATATTTGACATTTCCTTTAACAAAAGGTAGGCCTATGGCATACCCTCTCATACCCCCTCAATTTGAGTTTTGGTTCTACCTTAACAGCCCTTAATTGACATGGAGTTAGGCTATTTAAAGAGTGCATGGTGGGTGGAGGAATTGACCGATAAAATCTATGAATTTAGCAGCCTGTAGCCTAATTTTGTTTGTCAAAGAGGTTGGCCGACCTGTTATTTCTTAAACAGGAAGAAATGGGCTCCAACACAAAGCCCTGCTGTTGTTAGTAAAGTCTAATTAAAATGAAGACTGTTGAAATGAGTTAAGCCTACTTGAATTTCTGCTTTCAGCACCACAATGTAAGTTACTCGAATCTGAATTATTGTGAGGTCAATAACTCTGATAAATATATCATGGGAAAGAAACATATCGTTTTTTTATTCAAATCAATTATAGTAGTAGCAAGCGATCAAAGTTGACCTCCGGTCCTCCTTCTCATCTTCGCGCTCTCCTCCTCCAACTGAACAGAACATAGGCTCTAAGCTAGTCCACGCGCAAGGCCGAATCCAAAATTATTTTCAGAATAAACCTTTGACCTCCTGAACTGCCACCGTAGCACTAAACAGCACAGCCTGTGGTTAGGCAGCACACACAGTTTTTGATTAGCAAGAGCAGAGCAGGCCAGGCCAGGCCAGGCCTCAAGGTTGGAATATCCATTGTATTGTAATGCAGCCTGGTTTTATTTATTTATTTACATTTACATGTTTTTATTTATTTATTTCCCAGCAGCTATATTAGAAATGTAACTTTGTCTCTTTGGACGGTTTATCCTCTGACAAATCAACTGTCAATTTCAGTGTTCCTCAAGGTTCCGTTTTAGGACCACTAATGTTTTCACTATATATTTTACCGCTTGGTGATGTCATTCAGAAACATAATGTTAACGTTCGCAGCTATGCGGACGACACACAACTGTACATTTCGATGAAACATGGTGAAGCCCCAAAATTGCCCTCCCTGGAAGACTGTGTTTCAGACATAAGGAAGTGGATGGCGGCAAATGTTCTACTTTTAAACTCGGCCAAAACAGAGATGCTAGTTCTAGGTCCCAAGAAACAGAGATCTGCTGTTGGATCTGACAATTCATCTTGATGATTGTACAGTCATCTCAAATAAAACTGAAGGACCTTTGCGTTACTCTGGACCCTGATCTCTCTTTTGACGAACATATCAAGACTATTTCAAGAACAGCTTTTTTTCATCTACGTAACAAATATCTGAAACGTTCTGTCCATAAATGATGCAGAAAATCTAATCCATGCTTTTGTACTTCTAGATTAGACTACTGCAATGCTCCACTTTCTGGCTACCTGGGTAAATCACTTAACACGGCTGCTAGAATCTTGACTAGAACCAATTTTATCATATTACTCCAGTGCTAGCCTGGCTTCCTGTTAAGGCTAGGGCTGATATCTAGGTTTTACTGCTAACCTACAAAGCATTACATGGGCTTGCTCCCACCTATCTTTACAATTTGGTCCTGACGTACATACCTACACGCGTCACAAGACGCAGGCCTCCTTACTGTCCCTAGAATTTTTAAGCAAACAGCTGGAGGCAGGGATTTATCCTATAGAGCTCCATTTCTATGGAATGGTCTGCCTACCCATGTGAGAGACGCAGACTCTGTCTCAACTTTTAAGTCTTTATTGAAAACTCATCTCTTCAGTAGGCTCTATGATTGAGTGTAGTCTGGCCCAGGGGTGTGAAGGTGAACGGAAAGGCACTGGAGCGACAAACTTCCCTTGCTGTCTCTGCCTGGCTGGTTCCACTCTCTCTCCACTGGGATTCTCTGCCTCTAACCATATTACAGGGGCTGAGTCACTGGCTTACTGGTGCTCTACCATGCCGTCCCTAGAAGGGGTGCGTCACTTGAATGGGTTGAGTAACTGACGTGATTTTCCTGTCCGGGTTGGTGCCCACCTCGGGTTTGTGCCGTGGGGGAGATCTTTGTGGGGTATACTCAGTCTTGTTCAGTGTAGTAAGTGGGTGGTTTGAAGATATCCCCCTAATGGTGGTGGTGTGTGGGCTGTGCTTTGGCAAAGTGGGTGGGGTTATATCCTGCCAGGTTGGCTCTGTCCGGGGGTATCGTCGGACGGGGCCACAGTGTCTCCCGACCCCTGCTGTCTCAGCCTCCAGTATTTATGCTGCAATAGTTTGTGTGTCAGAGGGCTAGGGTCAGTCTGTTAGATGTGTTATATCCTGTGTCCTGTGTGAATTTAAGTGTGCTCCCTCTAATTCTCTATCTCTCGCTCCCCTCCCGGAGGACCTGAGCCATGGGACCACGCCTCAGGGCTACCTGGCATGATGACTCCTTACTGTCCCCAGTCCACCTGGTCGTGTTGCTGCTCCAGTTTCAACTGTTCTGCTTGTGGCTATGGAACCCTGACCTGTTCACTGGACGTGCTACCTTGTCCCGGATCTCCTGTTTTCAACTCTCTCTCTACCGCACCTGCTGTCTCTAGCCAACTGACATTTACTCCTGAGGTGCTGACCAGTTGCACCCTCGACAACCACTGTGATTATTATTATTTGACTATGCTGGTCATCTATGAACGTTTGAACATCTTGGTCATGTACTGTTATAATCTCCACCCGGCACAGCCAGAAGAGGACTGGCCACCCCTCAGAGCCTGGTTCCTCTCTAGGTTTCTTCCTAGGTTTTGGCCTTTCTAGGGAGTTTTTCCTAGCCACCGTGTTTCTACATCTGCATTGCTTGCTGTTTGGGGTTTTAGGCTAGGATTCTGTATAAGCACTTTGTGACTTCGGCTGATGTAAATAATAAATTTGATTAATTGATTGATTGTGCTTCTCCGCACATGCACTTCGTAGCCTATAGGCTATGGATCATTTGATTGAGACCACACTAAATAGCCAATACGCACAATGGATATTGTGTTTCCAGCGCAGTGTCAGAGATGAGGTGCGGCATCAGGCACACATCAATATATAGCCTAATAAGCAACTAATTCTAAAACACTGAGAAATAGTGAAATGTAATCTATTTCAAATTACATGACCCTCCGCTGGACTAGATAAACCAATAAATACTAAACCCTACCCTTGACTGAAATTGAAAAAGCATGACCCTCCCCCATATTCTTCCAGGTAACATTTCTATCTGTCCCTAACTTATTTCTTGCCAACCATTCTGAAACTGACTGCAGCTCTTTGTTAAGTGTTGCAGTGGTAGCTGATGTGTTGAGTTACCAGCATACATAGACACACAGGCTTTTATTTTAGAGCCAGTGGCAGGTAATTAGTAAAAAAATTGAAAAAAGTAAGGGGCCTAGACAGCTGTCCTGGGGAATGCCTGACTCTACCTGGATTATGTTGGAGAGGCTTCCATTAAAGAACACCCTCCGTTCTGTTAGACAGGTAATTCTCGATCCTTGACATAGCCGGAGGTGGTAAAACCATAACACATACGTTTTTCCAGCAGCAGATTAGGATCAATAATGTCAAAAGCTGCACTGAAGTCTAACAAAACAGCTTCCACAATCATATTTTTATTATCAATTTCTTTCAGCAAATCATCAGTCATTTGTGTCCCGTACATGTTGAAATTCCCTAAAAGCGTGCTGAAAAATCTGTTGTTAATTTGTTTACTGTGAAATACCATTGTATCTGGTAAAACAAATGTTTTTTCCAAACGTTTACTAAGGGTTGGTAACAGGCTGATTTGTCAGTCGTTTGAGCCAGTAAAGGGTGCTTTGCTATTCTTGGTTAGCGGAATTACTTTTGCTTCCCTCCAGGCCTGATTGTAACGTTCGTCGTTGGTGGAAGAAGGTGAGGACCAATGCGCAGCGTGGTAGGTGTCCATATTGTATTTAATACGAATACTGAACACTTGAACAACAATAAAACAATAAAACGACAAAAACAAAAAGTCCTGAACAGTGCAGCAAAACACAGAACAGAAAAGAATCACCCACAACTCAAAGGTGAAAACAGTCTACCTAAGTATGGTTCTCAATCAGGGACAACGATTGACAGCTGCCTCTGATTGAGAACCATACCAGGCCAAACACAGAAATCCCAAATTATAGAAAAAAAGAACATAGACTACCCACCCCAACTCACGCCCTGACCATACTTAAACAAAGACAAAACAAAGGAACTAAGGTCAGAACGTGACACTGATAGCACACTTACAGGCTTAGATTGAATAGATGAGAGCACTTCCTTACAGGCTTAGATTGAATAGATGGCAAATAGGAGTGGCACTATTGTCTGCTATCATCCTCAGTAATCTTCCATCCATGTTGTCAGACCCAGGTGGCTTGTCATTGTTGATGGACAACAATCATTTTTTCACCTCTTCCCCACTCACTTTACGGAATTTAAAAGTACAATGTTCTCTTTTTCATAATTTGGTCAGTTATGGATGGATGTCTAGGTTCAGAATTTATTCAAATCAAATCAAATCAAATCAAATTTTATTTGTCACATACACATGGTTAGCAGATGTTAATGCGAGTGTAGCGAAATGCTTGTGCTTCTAGTTCCGACAATGCAGTAATAACAAGTAATCTAACTAACAATTCCAAAACTACTGTCTTGTACACAGTGTAAGGGGATAAAGAATATGTACATAAGGATATATGAATGAGTGATGGTACAGAGCAGCATAGGCAAGATACAGTAGATGGTATCGGGTACAGTATGTACAAATGAGATGAGTATGTAAACAAAGTGGCATAGTATAGTATAAAGTGGCTAGTGATACATGTATTACATAAGGATACCGTCGATGATATAGAGTACAGTATATACGTATGCATATGAGATGAATAATGTAGGGTAAGTAACATTTATATAAGGTAGCATTGTTTAAAGTGGCTAGTGATATATTTACATCATTTCCCATCAATTCCCATTATTAAAGTGGCTGGAGTTGAGTCAGTGTCAGTGTGTTGGCAGCAGCCACTCAGTGTTAGTGGTGGCTGTTTAACAGTCTGATGGCCTTGAGATAGAAGCTGTTTTTCAGTCTCTCGGTCCCAGCTTTGATGCACCCGTACTGACCTCGCCTTCTGGATGATAGCGGGGTGAACAGGCAGTGGCTCGGGTGGTTGATGTCCTTGATGATCTTTATGGCCTTCCTGTGACATCGGGTGGTGTAGGTGTCCTGGAGGGCAGGTAGTTTGCCCCCGGTGATGCGTTGTGCAGACCTCACTACCCTCTGGAGAGCCTTACGGTTGAGGGCGGTGCAGTTGCCATACCAGGCGGTGATACAGCCCGCCAGGATGCTCTCGATTGTGCATCTGTAGAAGTTTGTGAGTGCTTTTGGTGACAAGCCAAATTTCTTCAGCCTCCTGAGGTTGAAGAGGCGCTGCTGCGCCTTCTTCACGATGCTGTCTGTGTGAGTGGACCAATTCAGTTTGTCTGTGATGTGTATGCCGAGGAACTTAAAACTTGCTACCCTCTCCACTACTGTTCCATCGATGTGGATAGGGGGGTGTTCCCTCTGCTGTTTCCTGAAGTCCACAATCATCTCCTTAGTTTTGTTGACGTTGAGTGTGAGGTTGTTTTCCTGACACCACACTCCGAGGGCCCTCACCTCCTCCCTGTAGGCCGTCTCATCGTTGTTGGTAATCAAGCCTACCACTGTTGTGTCGTCCGCAAACTTGATGATTGAGTTGGAGGCGTGCGTGGCCACGCAGTCGTGGGTGAACAGGGAGTACAGGAGAGGGCTCAGAACGCAACCTTGTGGGGCCCCAGTGTTGAGGATCAGCGGGGAGGAGATGTTGTTGCCTACCCTCACCACCTGGGGGCGGCCCGTCAGGAAGTCCAGTACCCAGTTGCACAGGGCGGGGTCGAGACCCAGGGTCTCGAGCTTGATGACGAGCTTGGAGGGTACTATGGTGTTGAATGCCGAGCTGTAGTCGATGAACAGCATTCTCACATAGGTATTCCTCTTGTCCAGATGGGTTAGGGCAGTGTGCAGTGTGGTTGAGATTGCATCGTCTGTGGACCTATTTGGGCGGTAAGCAAATTGGAGTGGGTCTAGGGTGTCAGGTAGGGTGGAGGTGATATGGTCCTTGACTAGTCTCTCAAAGCACTTCATGATGACGGATGTGAGTGCTACGGGGCGGTAGTCATTTAGCTCAGTTACCTTAGCTTTCTTGGGAACAGGAACAATGGTGGCCCTCTTGAAGCATGTGGGAACAGCAGACTGGTATAGGGATTGATTGAATATGTCCGTAAACACACCGGCCAGCTGGTCTGCGCATGCTCTGAGGGCGCGGCTGGGGATGCCATCTGGGCCTGCAGCCTTGCGAGGGTTAACACGTTTAAATGTCTTACTCACCTCGGCTGCAGTGAAGGAGAGACCGCATGTTTTCGTTGCAGGCCGTGTCGGTGGCACTGTATTGTCCTCAAAGCGGGCAAAAAAGTTATTTAGTCTGCCTGGGAGCAAGACATCCTGGTCCGTGACTGGGCTGGGTTTCTTCCTGTAGTCCGTGATTGACTGTAGACCCTGCCACATGCCTCTTGTGTCTGAGCCGTTGAATTGAGATTCTACTTTGTCTCTGTACTGGCGCTTAGCTTGTTTGATAGCCTTGCGGAGGGAATAGCTGCACTGTTTGTATTCGGTCATGTTACCAGACACCTTGCCCTGATTAAAAGCAGTGGTTCGCGCTTTCAGTTTCACACGAATGCTGCCATCAATCCACGGTTTCTGGTTAGGGAATGTTTTAATCGTTGCTATGGGAACGACATCTTCAACGCACGTTCTAATGAACTCGCACACCGAATCAGCGTATTCGTCAATGTTGTTATCTGACGCAATACGAAACATCTCCCAGTCCACGTGATGGAAGCAGTCTTGGAGTGTGGAGTCAGCTTGGTCTGACCAGCGTTGGACAGACCTCAGCGTGGGAGCCTCTTGTTTTAGTTTCTGTCTGTAGGCAGGGATCAACAAAATGGAGTCGTGGTCAGCTTTTCCGAAAGGGGGGCGGGGCAGGGCCTTATATGCGTCGCGGAAGTTAGAGTAACAATGGTCCAAGGTCTTTCCTCCCCTGGTTGCGCAATCGATATGCTGATAAAATTTGGGGAGTCTTGTTTTCAGATTAGCCTTGTTAAAATCCCCAGCTACAATGAATGCAGCCTCCGGATAAATTGTTTCCAGTTTGCAGAGAGTTAAATAAAGTTCATTCAGAGTCATCGATGTGTCTGCTTGGGGGGGGATATATACGGCTGTGATTATAATCGAAGAGAATTCTCTTGGTAGATAATGCGGTCTACATTTGATTGTGAGGAATTCTAAATCAGGTGAACAGAAGGATTTGAGTTCCTGTATGTTTCTTTCATCGCACCATGTCACGTTAGTCATAAGGCATACGCCCCCGCCCCTCTTTTTACCAGAAAGATGTTTTTTCCTGTCTGCGCGATGCGTGGAGAAACCTGTTGGCTGCACCGCTTCTGATAGCGTCTCTCCAGTAAGCCACGTTTCCGTGAAGCAAAGAACGTTACAGTCTCTGATGTCCCTCTGGAATGCTACCCTTGCTCGGATTTCATCAACCTTGTTGTCAAGAGACTGGACATTGGCAAGAAGAATGCTAGGGAGTGGTGCGCGCTGTGCCCGTCTCCGGAGTCTGACCAGAAGACCGCCTCGTTTCCCTCTCTTTCGGAGTCGTTTTTTTGGGTCGCTGCATAGGATCCACTCCGTTGTCCTGTTTGTAAGGCAGAACACAGGATCCGCGTCGCGAAAAACATATTCTTGGTCGTACTGATGGTGAGTTGATGCTGATCTTATATTCAGTAGTTCTTCTCGACTGTATGTAATGAAACCTAAGATGACCTGGGGTACTAATGTAAGAAATAACACGTAAAAAAACAAAAAACTGCATAGTTTCCTAGGAACGCGAAGCGAGGCGGCCATCTCTGTCGGCGCCGGAAGTGTTGTTGTTGACATGCCTACGTTTGCTAATCTTCCAATTCAAAAAATCATTAAAGTAGTTGGCAATATCAGTTTGTTTTGATGAAAGGAGCCATCTGATTTAATGAATGATGGAGCCAAGTTTGCCTTTTTGCCCAAAGTTTAATTTAAATTGATCCAAAGCTTTTTATTAGCATTGTTTTATGTAAAGTATCTGTTTCATAGTACACTATGTCCTTCACTATGTCCTTCACTATGTCCTTCACTATGTCCTTCACTATGTCCTTCACTATGTCCTTCGTAGTGTACCAGGACGACTATGTCCTTCGTAGTGTACCAGGACGACTGTGTCCTTCGTAGTGTACCAGGACGACTGTGTCCTTCGTAGTGTACCAGGACGACTGTGTCCTTCGTAGTGTACCAGGACAACTGTGTCCTTCGTAGTGTACCAGGACGACTGTGTCCTTTGTAGTGTACCAGGACGACTGTGTCCTTTGTAGTGTACCAGGACGACTATGTCCTTCGTAGTGTACCAGGACAACTATGTCCTTCGTAGTGTACCAGGACAACTATGTCCTTCGTAGTGTACCAGGACAACTATGTCCTTCGTAGTGTACCAGAACGACTATGTCCTTCACTATGTCCTTCGTAGTGTACCAGGACGACTATGTCCTTCGTAGTCTCCACTATGTCATATTCATGTTGTATCCTCCATTTTTGTATTCTACAATAAACAACAAGTCCCAGTCCAATTGAAGTACAGGATACATCAGCACGACATGACCATCTGTTCCTGCTTTCAAGGGTTCAGTCTATGAAAGATTAAGAGAGAATGTTCATTTTATTGGGCTTCATTTTGTTTGATAGGCCATTCCTTATTTCATTCTGCAGTCTATATGTTAAATGGTTTTTTGTTTGTTGGTACAGCCAAGATCTTGCCTATGGAATGAATGTCCTCAGAATTAAGTGGCAACTTAATTGAGCCCTGTGGAATCACGATGCTGAACTATCCATGAACAAACAAGGCACTCTATAGAACATAACGGGATTATACTTGCCTTCAAAAGAGACGTATTTTCTCAACAGCCAATGAGTTTTAAGAACTTGCGCCTGGCCAACCTTTTTTTTGTTGAGCAGAACCAAATTATGGAATTTTGTGGGTTCACACTTTGCCCTTAAAATGTATTTCAGCCCTGCAGTGATTTAAATCTCTTCTGACAGGTTCTTTCCTCTGTATTATTTATACATGTCTGTAGTTAAGGGTTCTGAGCATCATAGCCCTCCAGCTTAACTGTGTTTCAGCCTTTTACTTTGGTTGGCTGCTTTTGAAGAGGAGATTTATACAGAACCCTACCGGCCATTCGATGAGGCCCCGACTTGACATCTAGCATACTGTTGACTCTTGGTTCAAGTGAATGAATAGAGAAGAGCTCAAGAAAAAGGGAGCATAGTTATACTGAAAACATCAAATCTCATTCTGAAGCATATCTGTGAAGGTTTTGACAATTGTCCAATGTGTACAGTGCTAATAAGCCCGTTATTTTGAAGGATCCTGCACTGCTCATGAAGCTGTTATGAAACATACATGTCAGGTGTTATCAGTGCCAGTAGATCCCATTCAAATATAAGGTGTTGTGAACTATATGCATCAGAGAAACTCTATTGATACTTTTGTCAGCTGACAGTACAACACCACTCTAGTCTGCATACAGCTGACAGTATGACACCACTCTAGTCTGCATACAGTACAACACCACTCTAGTCTGCATACAGTACAACACCATTCTAGTCAGCATACAGCTGACAGTACAACACCACTCTAGTCTGCATACAGTACAACACCACTCTAGTCTGTACAGCTGACAGTACAACACCAAAGTTTGCCCAAAGAATAACACCACTCTAGTCTGCATACAGCTGACAGTACAACACCACTCTAGTCTGCATACAGTACAACACCACTCTAGTCTTCATACAGCTGACAGTACAACACCACTCTAGTCTGCATACAGCTGACAGTAGAACACCACTCTAGTCAGCATACAGAATAACACCACTCTAGTCTGTACAGCTGACAGTACAACACCACTCTAGTCTGCATACAGCTGACAGTACAACACCACTTTAGTCTGCATACAGCTGACAGTACAACACCACTCTAGTCTGCATACAGTACAACACCACTATAGTCTGCATACAGCTGACAGTACAACACCACTCTAGTCAGCATACAGTACAACACCACTCTAGTCAGCATACAGTACAACACCACTAGTCTGCATACAGTACAACACCATTCTAGTCTGCATACAGCTAACAGTACAACACCACTCTAGTCTGCATACAGCTGACAGTATAACACCACTCTAGTCTGCATACAGCTGACAGTACAACACCACTCTAGTCTGCATACAGCTGACAGTATAACACCACTCTAGTCTGCATTTAGCTAACAGTACAACACCACTCTAGTCTGCACACAGCTGACAGTATAACACCACTCTAGTCTGCATACAGCTGACAGTACAACACCACTCTAGTCTGCATACAGCTGACAGTACAACACCACTCTAGTCAGCTGACAGTACAACACCACTCTAGTTTGTACAGCTGACAGTACAACACCACTCTAGTCTGCATACAGCTGATAGTATAACACCACTCTAGTCTGCATACAGCTGACAGTACAACACCACTCTAGTCTGCTAAGGGCCTGTTAAGGGTTCTGAGCATCATAGCCCTCCAGCTTAACTGTGTTTCAGCCTTTTACTTTGGTTGGCTGCTTTTGAAGAGGAGATTTATACAGAACCCTACCGGCCATTCGATGAGGCCCCGACTTGACATCTAGCATACTGTTGACTCTTGGTTCAAGTGAATGAATAGAGAAGAGCTCAAGAAAAAGGGAGCATAGTTATACTGAAAACATCAAATCTCATTCTGAAGCATATCTGTGAAGGTTTTGACAATTGTCCAATGTGTACAGTGCTAATAAGCCTGTTATTTTGAAGGATCCTGCACTGCTCATGAAGCTGTTATGAAACATACATGTCAGGTGTTATCAGTGCCAGTAGATCCCATTCGAATATAAGGTGTTGTGAACTATATGTATCAGAGAAACTCTATTGATACTTTTGTCAGCTGACAGTACAACACCACTCTAGTCTGCATACAGCTGACAGTGTGACACCACTCTAGTCTGCATACAGTACAACACCACTCTAGTCTGCATACAGTACAACACCATTCTAGTCAGCATACAGCTGACAGTACAACACCACTCTAGTCTGCATACAGTACAACACCACTCTAGTCTGTACAGCTGACAGTACAACACCACTCTAGTCTGCATACAGTACAACACCACTCTAGTCTGCATACAGTACAACACCACTAGTCTGCATACAGAATAACACCACTCTAGTCTGCATACAGCTGACAGTACAACACCACTCTAGTCTGCATACAGTACAACACCACTCTAGTCTTCATACAGCTGACAGTACAACACCACTCTAGTCTGCATACAGCTGACAGTAGAACACCACTCTAGTCAGCATACAGAATAACACCACTCTAGTCTGTACAGCTGACAGTACAACACCACTCTAGTCTGCATACAGCTGACAGTACAACACCACTTTAGTCTGCATACAGCTGACAGTACAACACCACTCTAGTCTGCATACAGTACAACACCACTATAGTCTGCATACAGCTGACAGTACAACACCACTCTAGTCAGCATACAGTACAACACCACTCTAGTCAGCATACAGTACAACACCACTAGTCTGCATACAGTACAACACCACTCTAGTCTGCATACAGCTAACAGTACAACACCACTCTAGTCTGCATACAGCTGACAGTATAACACCACTCTAGTCTGCATACAGCTGACAGTACAACACCACTCTAGTCTGCATACAGCTGACAGTATAACACCACTCTAGTCTGCATTTAGCTAACAGTACAACACCACTCTAGTCTGCACACAGCTGACAGTATAACACCACTCTAGTCTGCATACAGCTGACAGTACAACACCACTCTAGTCTGCATACAGCTGACAGTACAACACCACTCTAGTCAGCTGACAGTACAACACCACTCTAGTCTGCATACAGCTGACAGTATAACACCACTCTAGTCTGCATTTAGCTAACAGTACAACACCACTCTAGTCTGCACACAGCTGACAGTATAACACCACTCTAGTCTGCATACAGCTGACAGTACAACACCACTCTAGTCTGCATACAGCTGACAGTACAACACCACTCTAGTCAGCTGACAGTACAACACCACTCTAGTTTGTACAGCTGACAGTACAACACCACTCTAGTCTGCATACAGCTGATAGTATAACACCACTCTAGTCTGCATACAGCTGACAGTACAACACCACTCTAGTCTGCATACAGCTGACAGTATAACACCACTCTAGTCTGCATACAGCTAACAGTACAACACCACTCTAGTCTGCATACAGCTGACAGTATAACACCACTCTAGTCTGCATACAGCTGACAGTACAACACCACTCTAGTCTGCATACAGCTGACAGTACAACACCACTCTAGTCAGCTGACAGTACAACACCACTCTAGTCTGTACAGCTGACAGTACAACACCACTCTAGTCAGCATACAGTACAACACCACTCTAGTCAGCATACAGTACAACACCACTCTAGTCAGCATACAGTACAACACCACTCTAGTCTGCATACAGCTGACAGTGTAACACCACTCTAGTCTGCATACAGTACAACACCACTCTAGTCTGCATACAGCTGACAGTATAACACCACTCTAGTCTGCATACAGCTGACAGTATAACACCACTCTAGTCTGCATACAGTACAACACCACTCTAGTCTGCATACAGCTGACAGTAGCAGGCCCACTGTGTTGACAGTAGCAGGCCCACTGTGTTGACAGTAGCAGGCCCACTGTGTTGACAGTAGCAGGCCCACTATGTTGACTGTAGCAGGCCCACTGTGTTGACAGTAGCAGGCCCACTGTGTTGACAGTAGCAGGCCCACTGTGTTGACAGTAGCAGGCCCACTGTGTTAATTAACAGTAGCAGGTATAAGAGAATATACCTTTTGGCTGTGATTATGAGCAGTTCTTCACTTGGGCAGGAGTTCACCGGAGCTGAGCAACGGCACCTCATATGTTCTACTGCTGGAGCTCCTGTCCCTCTTACAGAATATGAGTTCAAAAGTATTGTGGAGCTCCTGATCCCTAAATGTAAACAGTAACAGCAACCAACGTGAATACCGGCAACTATTTCAGTCCACGTTAAAGCGCTGATTATGAGGAGCTTAGTATTTTAATGCAGTCTGACCTTTAGCAAATCTTTCACGTATACAGGTAAAGGTTAAACAAGAGGTTAAATAAAACTCTTATTAAATACCCAAAAGAGCAGTAGCAGTTAAATATGTAATCTATTCACTTCCTGAACATGGTGTGCTGCAATATGCGTTCTCTGCAAGAGCTCATCACCATAATACTGTAGACTTTACCATAACATGGCTCATCACCTCTGAGACTTTACCATAACAGAGCTCATCACCTCTGAGACTTTACCATAACAGAGCTCATCACCATAATGCTGTAGACTTTACCATAACAGAGCTCATCACCATAATGCTGTAGACTTTACCATAACAGAGCTCATCACCATAATGCTGTAGACTTTACCATAACAGAGCTCATCACCATAATGCTGTAGACTTTACCATAACAGAGCTCATCACCATAATACTGTAGACTTTACCATAACAGAGCTCATCACCATAATGCTGTAGATTTTACCATAACAGAGCTCATCACCATAATGCTGTAGACTTTACCATAACAGAGCTCATCACCATAATACTGTAGACTTTACCATAACATAGCTCATCACCATAATGCTGTAGACTTTACCATAACAGAGCTCATCACCATAATACTGTAGACTTTACCATAACAGAGCTCATCCCCTCTGAGACTTTACCATAACAGAGCTCATCACCATAATATTGCAGACTTTACCATAACAGAGCTCATCACCTCTGAGACTTTACCATAACAGAGCTCATCACCATAATGCTGTAGACTTTACCATAACAGAGCTCATCACCATAATACTGTAGACTTTACCATAACAGAGCTCATCACCATAATGCTGTAGACTTTACCATAACAGAGCTCATCACCATAATGCTGTAGACTTTACCATAACAGAGCTCATCACCATAATGCTGTAGACTTTACCATAACAGAGCTCATCACCATAATACTGTAGACTTTACCATAACAGAGCTCATCACCATAATACTGTAGACTTTACCATAACAGAGCTCATCACCATAATGCTGTAGACTTTACCATAACAGAGCTCATCACCATAATGCTGTAGACTTTATCATAACAGAGCTCATCACCATAATGCTGTAGACTTTACCATAACAGAGCCTTTATACTTCGTATTTAGAAACAGAAAAAAAACATATATTTTTTCCCATTTTGTTTTATTTGATTGAAAACAAAGCATAGACTCCCCTCCTCTCAATGAAGGATTTATTTATTTGTTGTTCTGCCCCAATGCGATCGCAAAGTAGTCAAGACTGTCGATAAACGGTTTGGCTCCTGAGACCGCTTGGAAATAAATCTTAATCACCAAAGCTTTATTAAAAGTTAAAGTTTGAGAGGAGGAAAACAAGTGAGCCGACATTCCCTTTTTAATCTATGTATTGTAGGCAGGCCCACATTATTTTAGACCTGAGCGTCCCGTTTTGGACTAACATTGGAATTGGAGTTAATTCCAAAGCGATACATAAATGACTGTAAATACACAACCTGAAGTGGTGCTTAGACATACCATTATGTTAGGCTTGTTAAAATAGAGCCCTATGTACTATTCTAGAATAATCCACTAAATGGAACACATTATCAAAATGAATGCACGTCTGGAAGTAATGTGTTGGCATCGTATTTGCTGCAGTTAAAATTGTGATAATGCAATGACGGCTCGTCTTGTGTGTAAAATGTGTAAAATGTCAGTCATACAGTCTCTCAGCACCACTTATAACAACCCCCAAAACCTTTGACTCCAGGGAGAATCACATCATGACCAAACAAACCTAATTTGCTGTTCCAACTTACCCCTACTCTCTGCACCTCCATGAAGACGGCTCTTTGGAAGGACTTCTCCCACACGGCGAGGTCAGAGGTCATCTCCACACTGAAGGTGTGACTCTGGCCGTGGCCGACCAGGATACTGAAACAGAAAGGCTCTCCGTCCTGCAGATCCTCATCCTGCTGGAGACCAAGGTAGAACTTGGCCTGGATCCAACAGTCCTCCGTCACACATAGCTGCAACACATCCAAACATGACGCGTCATCCAGTTTTATTCACTGGAAGCTAAACTCCCAACTTGACTATGTGTAGATCTACACATAGACATGGTTCAAGTGATGTGCACATAATTTTCAATATTCCGGTAACATTTCGTGCTGGTATCTTATTCTGCATGTGAACGTTGAACATACCTTGTGAACCTTTAACAGAACCTCATAGAGGGTATACATAGTTTCAGCTTGTCCCCAGTCTGTTCCACTAACCTAAGGTGGTGGGTGGGGGGGGGGGGGGGGGGGACAAAAGTGTGTGCATTTTTTGTTTTTATAAATGTAATCATACAGTATCTTATAGGCATTGTGTTACGATACGCCGAACCATAATAAACCAACATACAGTGGTTGATAAACAGCATTTGGAATCTCTGCATTAACTTATTAACCCAAATAACTCGGGAAGACAATGAATGACGAGGAAATCAATGGGAGGTTCATACAGGAGGAGTCCTGAAGATGTAGAGCGAAGGGCCTCTCAACGCCAGGAACTTGAAGGTACTTGATGGACCAGCATCATTAGCTTGAGGGTTTTCACACACCCAAGCCATGTGGACAATCTGCAGAAACATGGTAATCCAATCTCTTGCAATTTTTTGGTTATTTGTAATGAAAATACATACTATGAGTGGATACGTCTTAGTTAAAGATAGTTAAAGATGTAGATAGTTATAGTTGTAGATAGTTATAGATGTAGATAGTTATACACATAGATAGTTATAGATGTAGATAGTTATAGATGTAGATAGTTATAGATGTAGATAGTTATAGATGTAGATAGATATACACATAGATAGTTATAGATGTAGATAGTTAGATGTAGATAGTAATAGATGTACATAGTTATAGATGTACATAGTTATAGATGTAGATAGTTATAGATGTAGATAGTTGTAGATAGTTATAGATGTAGATAGTTATAGATGTAGATAGTTGTAGATAGTTATAGTTGTAGATAGTTATAGATGTAGATAGTTATAGATGATTATAGATGTAGATAGATATAGATGTAGATAGATGTACACGTAGATAGTTATACATGTAGATAGTTATAAATGTAGATAGTTATAGATGTAGATAGTTATAGATGTAGATAGTTTTACATGTAGATAGATATACATGTAGATAGATATACACGTAGATAGTTATAGATGTAGATAGTTATAGATGTAGATAGTTATAGATGTAGATAGATATACATGTAGATAGATATAAATATAGAGAGTTGTAGATGTAGATATTTGTAGATGTAGATAGTTTTAGTTATAGATAGTTATACATGTAGATAGCTGTAGTTATACATAGTTATAGATGTAGATAGTTATAGATGTAGATAGTTATTTATAAATGTAGATAGTTTTAAATGTAGATAGTTATAGATGTAGATAGTTTTACATGTAGATAGATATACATGTAGATAGATATAAATATAGAGAGTTGTAGATGTAGATATTTGTAGATGTAGATAGTTTTAGTTATAGATAGTTATACATGTAGATAGCTGTAGTTATACATAGTTATAGATGTAGATAGCTGTAGATAGTTATAGTTATACATAGTTATAGATGTAGATAGCTGTAGATAGTTATAGTTATACATAGTTATAGATGTAGATAGCTGTAGTTGTAGATAGTTATATATGTAGATAGTTATACATGTACATAAATAACAATGTAGATAGTTATAGATGTAGATATAGATAGTTAAATGTAGATAGTTATAGATGTAGATATAGATAGTTAAATGTAGATAGTTATAGATGTAGATAGTTAAATGTAGATGGTTATAGGTGTAGATAGTTGCAGTTATAGATAGTTATAGATGTAAATAGTTGTAGATAGTTGTAGATGTAGATAGTTGTAGATGTAGATAGTTATACATGTATATAGATAATAATGTATATAGTTATAGTTAATAATAGTTATTTATAAATGTAGATAGTTATAGATGTAGATAGTTTTAAATGTAGATAGTTTTAAATGTAGATAGTTTTAAATGTAGATAGTTATAGATAGTTATAGAGGTAGAAAGTTGTAGATGGTTATAGATGTAGATAGTTATAGATGTAGATAGTTATAGATGTAGATAGTTGTAGATGTAGATGTAGATAGCTGTATATATATGTAGATAGTTATAGATGGTTATATATGTAGATAGTTGTAGTTATAGATAGTTATAGATAACTATCTACATGTATAATTATAACTACAACTATCTACATCTATAACTACCTACATCTATCTATCTATAACTATCTACATGTATATCTATCTACATGTATAACTATCTACATGTATAACTATACATGTAGATAGATGTAGATAGTTATAGATGTAGATAGTTATAGATGTAGATAGTTATAGATGTAGATAGTTATAGATGTAGATAGTTATAGATGTAGATAGTTATAGATGTAGATAGTTATAGATGTAGATAGTTATAGATGTAGATAGTTATAGATAGTTATACATGTACATAGTTGTAGTTATAGATAGGTGTAGTTATAGGTAGATGTAGATAGTTATAGATGTAGATATAGATAGTTATAGATGTAGATAGTTATAGGTATAGATAGTTATAGGTATAGATAGTTATAGATGTAGATATAGATAGTTATAGATGTAGATAGTTATAGGTATAGATAGTTATAGGTATAGATAGTTATAGATGTAGATATAGATAGTTATAGATGTAGATAGTTATAGGTATAGATAGGTATAGGTATAGATAGTTATAGATGTAGATAGTTATAGATGTAGATAGTTATAGATGTAGATAGTTATAGGTATAGATAGTTATAGATGTAGATAGTTATAGATGTAGATAGTTATAGATGTAGATAGTTATAGATGTAGATATAGATAGTTATAGATGTAGATAGTTATAGGTATAGATAGTTATAGGTATAGATAGTTATAGATGTAGATAGTTATAGATGTAGATAGTTATAGATGTAGATAGTTGTCGTTATAGATAGTTATACATGTACATAGTTGTAGTTATAGATAGGTGTAGTTATAATGTAGATGTAGATAGTTATAGATGTAGATAGTTATAGATGTAGATATAGATAGTTATAGATGTAGATAGTTATAGGTATAGATAGTTATAGGTATAGATAGTTATAGATGTAGATAGTTATAGGTATAGATAGTTATAGGTATAGATAGTTATAGATGTAGATGGCTATAGATGTAAATAGTTAAAGTTGAAGATAGTCGTAGCGCCTTGCGTGAGAACATACCTGATCATCCGGAGAGCAATATCTGTTAATCATTTTCATCTGTAAGAGGTGGAAACAATAAAGAAATGCATGTAATACATTATAAACCAGCTGCAATACATTACTGTCACATTATCAAACCAGCTGCAATACATTACTGTCACATGGTCAAACCAGCTGCAATACATTACTGTCACATGGTCAAACCAGCTGCAATACATTACTGTCACATGGTCAAACCAGCTGCAATACATTACTGTCACATGGTCAAACCAGCTGCAATACATTACTGTCACATGGTCAAACCAGCTGCAATACATTACTGTCACATGGTCAAACCAGCTGCAATACATTACTGTCACATGGTCAAACCAGCTGTAATACATTACTGTCACATGGTCAAACCAGCTGCAATACATTACTGTCACATGGTCAAACCAGCTGCAATACATTACTGTCACATGGTCAAACCAGCTGCAATACATTACTGTCACATGGTCAAACCAGCTGCAATACATTACTGTCACATGGTCAAACCAGCTGCAATACATTACTGTCACATGGTCAAACCAGCTGCAATACATTACTGTCACATGGTCAAACCCGATCTAATACATTACTGTCACATGGTCAAACCAGCTGCAATACATTACTGTCACATGGTCAAACCAGCTGTAATACATTACTGTCACATGGTCAAACCAGCTGCAATACATTACTGTCACATGGTCAAACCAGCTGCAATACATTACTGTCACATGGTCAAACCAGCTGCAATACATTACTGTCACATGGTCAAACCAGCTGTAATACATTACTGTCACATGGTCAAACCAGCTGCAATACATTACTGTCACATGGTCAAACCAGCTGCAATACATTACTGTCACATGGTCAAACCAGCTGCAATACATTACTGTCACATGGTCAAACCAGCTGCAATACATTACTGTCACATGGTCAAACCAGCTGCAATACATTACTGTCACATGGTCAAACCCGATCTAATACATTACTGTCACATGGTCAAACCAGCTGTAATACATTACTGTCACATGGTCAAACCAGCTGTAATACATTACTGTCACATGGTCAAACCAGCTGCAATACATTACTGTCACATGGTCAAACCCAATCTAATACATTACTGTCACATTATCAAACCCGATCTAATACATTACTGTCACATTATCAAACCCGATCTAATACATTACTGTCACATGGTCAAACCCGATCTAATACATTACTGTCACATGGTCAAACCCGATCTAATACATTACTGTCACATGGTCAAACCAGCTGTAATACATTACTGTCACATGGTCAAACCAGCTGTAATACATTACTGTCACATGGTCAAACCAGCTGTAATGTAATTACTGTCCCATGGTCAAATCAACAACTAAAATCCTATTAAGCAAGCTGAAAGTCAGCTGCTATATCATATGAAGTCTCAATTGATGAACATGTCAGGGCCCAGAGGATGTCACAGTCTATTTATAGGTTGTTGGTCACCACAATAAAAGCCAAAAGAGTTCTGCTCCCCAAGCTCCTCTCACAATCACATCCTGATTGGACGTTTAGCAATCAGACTCCTTATCCATAATTAGGTGACGCACGGCTGAATTAAAAAAAAAAAAAAAAAAACAGCTGTGTGGTTGTGCAGCTCAGAGCAGCATGGATGGATCTTTAGAGAGGCAGGCAGATAGATCATCAGTGTGCTAATCAAAAGGGGATCATGAAAATGAGATAGCTAAACACTGTGCAAGCATGTGAGTATTAATGATGGATTACTACAAGGCATTAATTCATTATGCCCATGGACACCTCTTTCTATAAGAGAGGGAGAGGAGCGTTATGATAGTAATGATATTCTAATAGGAATATGGGGGATTTAAATATTCTAATACCACTCGGCTCTCGGCACAAATCTTCTGTTGAGTAACTTGTGTGCATCTCAGGGTAGTGTTTGGCCCTCGGGAAATTGCACAACAACAGCTCCCAGCGTGGCAGACACCCGCACCTCTACCTGCACCTCTACCTGCACCTCTACCTGCACCTCTACCTGCACCTCTACCTGCCTTCAGAATGTCTTCACACCGCCTTGACTTTTTCCACATTTTGTTTTGCATCAGCCTGAATTTCAAATGGATTACATTGAGATGTTGTGTCACTGGTCTTCACACAATACCACATAATGTTATTAAAGTGGAATTATGTATTTTTTTTTGTTTTTACAAATTAATAAAAAAAAAATGAAAAGTTGAAATGTCTTGAGTCAATAAGTATTCAACACTTTTGTTATGGCTAGCCTAAATAGGTTTCTTATGGCTAGCCTAAATAGGTTTGTTATGGCTAGCCTAAATAGGTTTGTTATGGCTAGCCTAAATAGGTTTGTTATGGCTAGCCTAAATAGGTTTGTTATAAAAATTTGCTTAACAAGTCACATAATAAGTTGCATGGACATGATTTCTGAATGGCTCATCTCTGTACCCCACACATACAATTATCTGTAAGATCCCTCAGTCGAACAGTGCATTTCAAACAAAGATTCAACCACAAAGACTAGAGAGGTTTTCCAATGCCTCGCAACGAAGGGCACCTATTGGTTGAATGGTAAAATATTTTAAAAAGCAGACACTGAATAAGCATTTGAGCATGGTGAAGTTATTAATTACACTTTGGATGGTGTATCAATAGACCCAGTCACTACAAAGACACAGGCGTCCTTCCTGACTCAGTGCCGGAGAGGAAGGAAACAGCTCAGGGATTTCACCATGAGGCCAATGGTGACTTTTAAACAGCTAAGAGTTTAATGGCTGTGATCGGAGAAAACTGAGGATGTATCAACAACATTGTAGTTACTCCACAATACTAACCTAATTGACAAAGTGAAAAGATGGAAGCCTGTACAGAATATTCTAAAACATGCATCCTGTTTGCAACAAGGCACTAAAATAATACTGCTTTTTGTCCTGAATACAAAGTGCTAAGGTTCAGTCTGCTTTCCAACCGACACTGGGAGATGAATTCACCTTTCAGCAGGACAATAACCTAAAACACAAGGTCAAATATACACTGGAGTTGTTTACCAAGAAGACATTGAATGTTCCTGAGTGGCCTAGTTACAGTTTCGACATAAATTGGCTTGAAAATGGATGGAAAGACTTGAAAATGGCTGTCTAGCAATGACATAATCATGTGCAAATATTGTACAATCCAGGTGTGCAAAGCTCTTAAGAGAATTACCCAGAAACACTCACAACTGTATTCGCTGCCAAAGGTGATTCTAACATGTATTGACTCATGGGAGTGAATACTGATGTAAATTAGATATCTCTGCATTTCCTTTTCAATACTACATTTCTAAAAACATGTTTTCACCTTGTCATTATGGGATACTGTGTGTAGTTGATTGGTGAGAGAAAAAAATGATATTTAATCAATTTTCAATTCAGGCTGTAACACAACAAGATGTGGAATAAGTCAAGGGTCTGAATACTTTCTGAAGGCACTCTGTCTGTCTGTCTGTCTGTCTGTCTGTCTGTCTGTCTGTCTGTCTGTCTGTCTGTCAGCGCTGTTGGGTTAAAAGCGTATCGTCACATTTCGGTAGGATTTTGTGTGCAATTGACCAATAAAGTAATCTTAACCTCTTAATCATATCAATTCAATCTGTGTTTAAAAATAAAAAAAAAGATGTACCTGTTAATACTGTAGACTTACATTCTCCAGTGTCAAATCACTGATATTGGTTGCTATTGCTTGCAGCCAGTCAATGCTTTCTGCTGCAGTGCAAAATTGTAGAATATTGGTGCTCGTTCCATCTAAGGCGCAGACTTCAAAGCTGTTCGACCTGGAGGGGGGGTATGAACGCTCAGGTTATAGAAGTACAGTAGGTTGAAAGCACTTCTTGAACTACTGTGGTCAGAGGGGGAAAAGCTATTAACCAAGCTGTTCTTTCACTGAAGTTAGGTCGGGCAGTGTTCCGGCGCAAATGAACATCACAGTTCCACTGCATTCACTAACCATAGTGCCTCTTGAACAGATTTCACATTCGGTAGTGTTAGTCTTTATTTTTGACTGATCTTTACAGCGTTCTCCACACATTCTGTAGTGTTAGTCTTTATTTTTGACTGATCATTACAGCGTTCTCCACACATTCTGTAGTGTTAGTCTTTATTTTTGACTGATCTTTACAGCGTTCTCCACACATTCTGTAGTGTTAGTCTTTATTTTGACTGATCTTTACAGCGTTCTCCACACATTCTGTAGTGTTAGTCTTTATTTTGACTGATCTTTACAGCGCTCTCCACACATTCTGTAGTGTTAGTCTTTATTTTGACTGATCTTTACAGCGTTCTCCACACATTCTGTAGTGTTAGTCTTTATTTTGACTGATCTTTACAGCGTTCTCCACACATTCTGTAGTGTTAGTCTTTATTTTGACTGATCTTTACAGCGTTCTCCACACATTCTGTAGTGTTAGTCTTTATTTTGACTGATCTTTACAGCATTCTCCACACATTCTGTAGTGTTAGTCTTTATTTTGACTGATCTTTACAGCGCTCTCCACACATTCTGTAGTGTTAGTCTTTATTTTTGACTGATCTTTACAGCGTTCTCCACTCATTCTGTAGTGTTAGTCTTTATTTTTGACTGATCTTTACAGCGTTCTCCACACATTATGAAGTGTTAGTCTTTATTTTGACTGATCTTTACAGCGTTCTCCACACATTCTGTAGTGTTAGTCTTTATTTTTGACTGATCTTTACAGCGTTCTCCACACATTCTGTAGTGTTAGTCTTTATTTTGACTGATCTTTACAGCGTTCTCCACTCATTCTGTAGTGTTAGTCTTTATTTTTGACTGATCTTTACAGCGTTCTCCACACATTCTGTAGTGTTAGTCTTTATTTTTGACTGATCTTTACAGCGTTCTCCACACATTCTGTAGTGTTAGTCTTTATTTTGACTGATCTTTACAGCGTTCTCCACACATTCTGTAGTGTTAGTCTTTATTTTGACTGATCTTTACAGCGTTCTCCACACATTCTGTAGTGTTAGTCTTTATTTTGACTGATCTTTACAGCGTTCTCCACACATTCTGTAGTGTTAGTCTTTATTTTGACTGATCTTTACAGCATTCTCCACACATTCTGTAGTGTTAGTCTTTATTTTGACTGATCTTTACAGCGCTCTCCACACATTCTGTAGTGTTAGTCTTTATTTTTGACTGATCTTTACAGCGTTCTCCACACATTCTGTAGTGTTAGTCTTTATTTTTGACTGATCATTACAGCGTTCTCCACACATTATGAAGCATTAGCCCTTATTTTGACTGATATTTCCAACGCACTCCACATTTTTTGTAGAGAACGAAGAGTATAGAGAAAGAAAAAAAAATAGTTACTTTGAAATATAATTCTCAGGTATTTGATCGCACATCGTGTCCAGGTGTCTCTATTGAGGCTTTAATCAAATGCAAGTGATATGTTTTATTTATTTTTACTGTAGTTGAAGGAAACAGGGGAAACATATGGTGCTGGAAAAAGGTAATAAACTTGTTAAGAAACAAGTAGGAGAAAATGCCCTTTGAAAGATTTTCATGAGATTGTTGCACTTCCTAGAGAGCTCTTCTGTGTTTACACCTATTCAGCATAGTTCACACCCTCTTAAGCCTCATCCCCACCCGCCCACACATGTAAACACGTGAGTCAGCATGGCAATGTCCTCCAGAGAGTATTCTCTCTACTAAGACACAGCTAAATTCAGAGCAGCAATGTTTTTGACAGCTCTAGTAACACTTTTGCAGTTGTCCAAAGCTATATCTTTCCAAAAATCTGTGGTAGCAAATATTATCGATATACTGACAAGGAAAGCCCCCCATTCTTTTATAAACAGAATCCTGTGACATGACAGGCCAATCAGGACTCATCTCACGGCATGTCCAACCTCCCAATTATCTCAGCCAATCATGACTAGCCAAGGAAGGATCCTTTCTTTCTCCCTGTATACTGTAGCTCAGTGCTTTCTCCTTGGCTAAACTAGGCTCATAAATTCAACATTTTTATTAATATTTATAGATCACATACCAGTTTGTAATTAAGACGCATTAAAGTTTAAGAAGGCATTTCTGAAGAATGTATATATTTACGGCCCAGCAGTGAAGTACGGACCTGGCGTCAAATGCCTCATATCCTGTAACCGGTCACATATGTAATTGCTACAGGACATCCAAATTACTTCAGGAGCAAGTTTTAAAAAAACAACAGAACACCAAGACAATTACAAATGAAGGTTACATTATCTTTTGTTGCATGTCACAGATAAGGACACTGCCACTGTAAAATGGCGTACAGATGTACAGAATACCTTTCATCACGTATATTTAATGTGATGCTTTTTGACATGTCATTTTTTTGTGCATTTGAAATATGCTCAAGATAAATTAAACTTAGAGACAGCTGTCCAAAATATTCAACAGAAATAGCATTGAACATGACAACGGCGCCAAATCAGTTTTTCTCTGATGGTGAGGCAATCGCATTTATCACTTAGATCTTATAAAAGTGTCAAATGTTAAGCAAATTGTCCAAAGGCTGGGATGAAGTGTTGGACACCAAGCAGTGCTCATGTTCTGTATGGGAATGTTGAGAAACATGAGGAGAATGTTCTGTCGGGGAATGTTGAGAAACATGAGGAGAATGTTCTGTAGGAGAATGTTGAGAAACATGAGGGGAATGTTCTGTATGGGAATGTTGAGAAACATGAGGAGAATGTTCTGTAGGGGAATGTTGAGAAACATGAGGAGAATGTTCTGTAGGAGAATGTTGAGAAACATGAGGGGAATGTTCTGTATGGGAATGTTGAGAAACATGAGGGGAATGTTCTGTAGGGGAATGTTGAGAAACATGAGGAGAATGTTCTGTATGGGAATGTTGAGAAACATGAGGGGAATGTTGAGAAACATGAGGAGAATGTTCTGTCGGGGAATGTTGAGAAACATGAGGGGAATGTTCTGTATGAGAATGTTGAGAAACATGAGGGGAATGTTCTGTATGGGAATGTTGAGAAACATGAGGGAAATGTTCTGTAGGAGAATATTGAGAAACATGAGGGGAAAGTTCTGTAGGAGAATGTTGAGAAACGAGGGGAATGTTATGTAGGAGAATGTTGAGAAACATGAGAATGTTCTGTAGGAGAATGTTGAGAAACATGAGGGGAATGTTCTGTAGGGGAATGTTGAGAAACATGAGGGGAATGTTCTGTAGGGGAATGTTGAGAAACATGAGGGGAATGTTCTGTAGGAGAATGTTGCGAAACAAGAGGGGACTGTTCTGTAGGAGAATGTTGAGAAACACGAGAATGTTCTGAAGGAGAATGTTGAGAAACACGAGGATAATTTTCTGTAGGAGAATGTTGAGAAACATGAGGGGAATGTTCTGAAGGGGAATGTTGAGAAACATGAGGAGAATGTTCTGTAGGGGAATGTTGAGAAACATGAGGAGAATGTTCTGTGGGGGAATGTTGAGAAACATGAGGAGAATGTTGATAAACATGAGGAGAATGTTGAGAAACATGAGGAGAATGTTCTGTAGGAGAATGTTCTGAAGGAGAATGTTGAGAAACATGAGGAGAATGTTCTGTAGGAGAATGTTGAGAAACATGAGAATGTTCTGAAGGAGAATGTTGAGAAACATGAGGAGAATGAAGAGCATGATGAATGCACTGCAATCAACGTTTGAAATAACCAGAGCTTGTACCCACTCTCCCTGCCACTCAGACAAATCCGGGTTACAATGTTACAAATTAGAAAGGGCTGGCTCTTAGTAAATCTTTTTGGGAACCTTGATTCTTCGGTTGAAATGGCCCATAAAACTCTACAATGCATATGTCAATGGGCTTGTTATAATTCTTTGTTCCACTGAGTGGTGGTGACCCATTGGTGAGTCAGATGCAATTCTGAGGGATTCTCAATTGTAAAGTTAAGTATAAATCTTCTCGATGTGTAGGGCAGGGTGCACAGATAAATTCCCCTGTATAAATTCCCACTGGAAACAAGTAGTGAGAATATATATCAAGAGAGTGATTATGATATACCACATAGCCCTTTCGAGATAACATTATTTCAAGGAATGCAAGCTCAGTGATGGATACAGTATAGCTATACCCTGCCTGCTTGACCCGTTTCTGAGATTGCCTGAAGAGTGGAATGTTCTGCCTCAACTATCAGCACATTGCAGCGCGGTCCCTCTAAAACCCAGACTGTCTCTGTGAGTGACAGAGCACAATAACAATTATTTTAGTCCACAGTGTTCCATTCTTGTTGAGAATTGAGGAGTACACTGAGGAAAAATAACAGCAAGGGGGGGGGGGGGGGGGGATGAAATAAGAGCTCAGTAATGAATAGGTTCATCCAAAAGGTGGTCACCCAGGAGAAAAATTGTCTGGAATACACTGTCAGCTCCAAGAAGTACTGCAGGAGTCTATCTGTTAAAGATAACCACATATCCCGAAGTGGAACAAATAGGGCTCTTGGTTGACTAGTGTAGGACATCATTATAAATAAGATGTTGTTCAAATTAACTGACTTGCCTAGTTAAATAAAGGTTAAATAAAAAAAAATAAAAAAAATAGTCATGGAGAGTATATTGAGATAAATATAAAACCTAGTGGACACCCAGGGTAACAGTTGCCAGGAATATGCAGTGAAATCCATGAGGAAGAAGATGGAGACCTGTGATACCAATCCAAGAAGAAGAAGGAGAGCTGTGATACCAATCCAAGAAGAAGAAAAATAAGGATAGCTGTGATACTGATCCAAGAGGAAGAAGATGGAGAGCGGTGATAGTAATCCAAGAAGTAGAAGGATAGCTGTGATAATAATCCAAGAGGAAGATGGATAGATGTGATACAAATCCAATAAGAAGGATAGGTATGATACTAATCCAAGAAGGAGAGCTGTGATACTAATCCAAGAAGAAGAAGGAGAGCTGTGATACTAATCCAAGAAGAAGAAGGAGAGCTGTGATACTAATCCAAGAAGAAGAAGGAGAGCTGTGATACTAATCCAAGATGAAGAAGGAGAGCTGTGATACCAATCCAAGAAGAAGAAAAATAAGGATAGCTGTGATACTGATCCAAGAGGAAGAAGATGGAGAGCGGTGATAGTAATCCAAGAAGTAGAAGGATAGCTGTGATACTAATCCAAGAGGATGAAAGATAGCTGTGATAATAATCCAAGAGGAAGATGGATAGATGTGATACAAATCCAATAAGAAGGATAGGTGTGATACTAATCCAAGAAGGAGAGCTGTGATACTAATCCAAGAAGAAGAAGGAGAGCTGTGATACTAATCCAAGAAGAAGAAGGAGAGCTGTGATACTAATCCAAGAAGAAGAAGGAGAGCTGTGATACTAATCCAAGAAGAAGAAGGAGAGCTGTGATACTAATCCAAGAAGAAGAAGGATAGCTGTGATACTAATCCAAGAAGAAAATGGATAGCTGTGATACTAATCCAAGAAGAAGGAGAGCTGTGATACCAATCCAAGAAGAAGGATAGCTGTGATACCAATCCAAGAAGAAGGAGAGTGGTGATAATAATCCAAGAGGACGAAAGATAGCTGTGATAATAATCAAAGAGGAAGATGGATAGATGTGATACAAATTCAATAAGAAGGATAGGCGTGATACTAATCCAAGAAGAAGAAAGGGGATAGCTGTGATACTAATCCAAGAGGAAGCAGGAGAGCTGTGATACTAATCCAAGAAGAAGAAGGAGAGCTGTGATACTAATCCAAGAAGAAGAAAGGGGAGAGCTGTGATACTAATCCAAGAAGAAGAAGGAGAGCTGTGATACTAATCCAAGAAGAAGAAGGATAGCTGTGATACTAATCCAAGAAGAAGAAGGATAGCTGTGATACTAATCCAAGAAGAAGAAGGATAGCTGTGATACTAATCCAAGAGGAAGCAGGAGAGCTGTGATACTAATCCAAGAAGAAGAAGGATAGCTGTGATACCAATCCAAGAAGAAGAAAAGGGATAGCTGTGATACTAATCCAAGAAGAAGAAGGAGAGCTGTGATACTAATCCAAGAAGAAGAAGGAGAGCTGTGATACTAATCCAAGAAGAAGAAGGAGAGCTGTGATACTAATCCAAGAAGAAGAAGGAGAGCTGTGATACTAATCCAAGAAGAAGGAGAGCTGTGATACTAATCCAAGAAGAAGAAGGAGAGCTGTGATACTAATCCAAGAAGGAGAGCTGTGATACTAATCCAAGAAGAAGAAGGATAGCTGTGATACTAATCCAAGAAGAAGAAGGAGAGCTGTGATACCAATCCAAGAAGAAGAAGGAGAGCTGTGATACTAATCCAAGAAGAAGAAGGAGAGCTGTGATACTAATCCAAGAAGAAGAAGGATAGCTGTGATACTAATCCAAGAAGGAGAAGGATAGCTGTGATACTAATCCAAGAAGAAGAAGGAGAGCTGTGATACTAATCCAAGAAGAAGAAGGATAGCTGTGATACTAATCCAAGAAGAAGAAGGATAGCTGTGATACTAATCCAAGAAGAAGAAAAGGGATAGCTGTGATACTAATCCAAGAAGAAGAAGGAGAGCTGTGATACTAATCCAAGAAGGAGAGCTGTGATACTAATCCAAGAAGAAGAAGGAGAGCTGTGATACTAATCCAAGAAGAAGAAGGAGAGCTGTGATACTAATCCAAGATGAAGAAGGAGAGCTGTGATACCAATCCAAGAAGAAGAAAAATAAGGATAGCTGTGATACTGATCCAAGAGGAAGAAGATGGAGAGCGGTGATAGTAATCCAAGAAGTAGAAGGATAGCTGTGATACTAATCCAAGAAGAAGAAAAGGGATAGCTGTGATACTAATCCAAGAAGAAGAAGGATAGCTGTGATACTAATCCAAGAATAAGAAAAGGGATAGCTGTGATACTAATCCAAGAAGAAGAAGGAGAGCTGTGATACTAATCCAAGAAGGAGAGCTGTGATACTAATCCAAGAAGAAGAAAAGGGATAGCTGTGATACTAATCCAAGAAGAAGAAGGAGAGCTGTGATACTAATCCAAGAAGAAGAAGGAGAGCTGTGATACTAATCCAAGAAGGAGAGCTGTGATACTAATCCAAGAAGAAGAAGGAGAGCTGTTATACTAATCCAAGAAGAAGAAGGAGAGCTGTGATACTAATCCAAGAAGAAGAAGGAGAGCTGTGATACTAATCCAAGAAGAAGAAGGAGAGCTGTGATACTAATCCAAGATGAAGAAGGAGAGCTGTGATACCAATCCAAGAAGAAGAAAAATAAGGATAGCTGTGATACTGATCCAAGAGGAAGAAGATGGAGAGCGGTGATAGTAATCCAAGAAGTAGAAGGATAGCTGTGATACTAATCCAAGAAGAAGAAAAGGGATAGCTGTGATACTAATCCAAGAAGAAGAAGGATAGCTGTGATACTAATCCAAGAATAAGAAAAGGGATAGCTGTGATACTAATCCAAGAAGAAGAAGGAGAGCTGTGATACTAATCCAAGAAGGAGAGCTGTGATAATAATCCAAGAAGAAGAAAAGGGATAGCTGTGATACTAATCCAAGAAGAAGAAGGAGAGCTGTGATACTAATCCAAGAAGAAGAAGGAGAGCTGTGATACTAATCCAAGAAGGAGAGCTGTGATACTAATCCAAGAAGAAGAAGGAGAGCTGTTATACTAATCCAAGAAGAAGAAGGAGAGCTGTGATACTAATCCAAGAAGAAGAAGGAGAGCTGTGATACTAATCCAAGAAGAAGAAGGAGAGCTGTGATACTAATCCAAGAAGAAGAAGGAGAGCTGTGATACTAATCCAAGAAGAAGAAGGATAGCTGTGATACTAATCCAAGAAGAAGAAGGAGAGCTGTGATACTAATCCAAGAGGAAGAAGAAGGATAGCTGTGATACTAATCCAAGAAGAAGGATAGCTGTGATATTAATCCAAGAAGAAGAAGGAGAGCTGTGATACTAATCCAAGAGGAAGATGGATAGATGTGATACAAATCCAATAAGAAGGATAGGTGTGATACTAATCCAAGAAGGAGAGCTGTGATACTAATCCAAGAAGAAGAAGGAGAGCTGTGATACTAATCCAAGAAGAAGAAGGAGAGCTGTGATAATAATCCAAGAGGAAGATGGATAGATGTGATACAAATCCAATAAGAAGGATAGGTGTCATACTAATCCAAGAAGGAGAGCTGTGATACTAATCCAAGAAGAAGAAGGAGAGCTGTGATACTAATCCAAGAAGAAGAAGGAGAGCTGTGATACTAATGCAAGAAGAAGAAGGAGAGCTGTGATACTAATCCAAGAAGAAGAAGGATAGCTGTGATACTAATCCAAGAAGAAGAAGGATAGCTGTGATACTAATCCAAGAAGAAGAAAAGGGATAGCTGTGATACTAATCCAAGAAGAAGAAGGAGAGCTGTGATACTAATCCAAGAAGAAGAAGGAGAGCTGTGATACTAATCCAAGAAGAAGAAGGAGAGCTGTGATACTAATCCAAGAAGAAGAAGGAGAGCTGTGATACTAATCCAAGATGAAGAAGGATAGCTGTGATACTAATCCAAGAAGAAGAAGGAGAGCTGTGATACTAATCCAAGAAGAAGAAGGATAGCTGTGATACTAATCCAAGATGAAGAAGGAGAGCTGTGATACTAATCCAAGAAGAAGAAGGAGAGCTGTGATACTAATCCAAGATGAAGAAGGAGAGCTGTGATACTAATCCAAGAAGAAAAGGGATAGCTGTGATACTAATCCAAGAAGAAGAAAGGGATAGCTGTGATACTAATCCAAGAAGAAGAAAGGGATAGTTGTGATACTAATCCAAGAAGAAGAAAGGGATAGTTGTGATACTAATCCAAGAAGAAGAAAGGGATAGCTGTGATACTAATCCAAGAAGAAGAAAGGGATAGCTGTGATACTAATCCAAGAAGAAGAAAGGGATAGCTGTGATACTAATCCAAGAAGAAGAAAGGGATAGCTGTGATACTAATCCAAGAAGAAGAAAGGGATAGTTGTGATACTAATCCAAGAAGAAGAAAATGGATAGTTTGGAAATAGAAATAGAACCACGCCGTAGGGCACTCAACTTCAGCATCTGTAATGTGAGAGATCTGTACTCAACTTCAGCATCTGTAATGTGAGAGATCTGTACTCAACTTCAGCATCTGTAATGTGAGAGATCTGTACTCAACTTCAGCATCTGTAATGTGAGAGATCTGTACTCAACTTCAGCATCTGTAATGTGAGAGATCTGTACTCAACTTCAGCATCTGTAATGTGAGAGATCTGTACTCAACTTCAGCATCTGTAATGTGAGAGATCTGTACTCAACTTCAGCATCTGTAATGTGAGAGATCTGTACTCAACTTCAGCACCTGTAATGTGAGAGATCTGTACTCAACTTCAGCATCTGTAATGTGAGAGATCTGTACTCAACTTCAGCATCTGTAATGTGAGAGATCTGTACTCAACTTCAGCATCTGTAATGTGAGAGATCTGTACTCAACTTCAGCATCTGTAATGTGAGAGATCTGTACTCAACTTCAGCATCTGTAATGTGAGAGATCTGTACTCAACTTCAGCATCTGTAATGTGAGAGATCTGTACTCAACTTCAGCATCTGTAATGTGAGAGATCTGTACTCAACTTCAGCATCTGTAATGTGAGAGATCTGTACTCAACTTCAGCACCTGTAATGTGAGAGATCTGTACTCAACTTCAGCATCTGTAATGTGAGAGATCTGTACTCAACTTCAGCATCTGTAATGTGAGAGATCTGTACTCAACTTCAGCATATGTAATGTGAGAGATCTGTACTCAACTTCAGCATATGTAATGTGAGAGATCTGTACTCAACTTCAGCATCTGTAATGTGAGAGATCTGTACTCAACTTCAGCATCTGTAATGTGAGAGATCTGTACTCAACTTCAGCACCTGTAATGTGAGAGATCTGTACTCAACTTCAGCATCTGTAATGTGAGAGATCTGTACTCAACTTCAGCATCTGTAATGTGAGAGATCTGTACTCAACTTCAGCATCTGTAATGTGAGAGATCTGTACTCAACTTCAGCATCTGTAATGTGAGAGATCTGTACTCAACTTCAGCATCTGTAATGTGAGAGATCTGTACTCAACTTCAGCATCTGTAATGTGAGAGATCTGTACTCAACTTCAGCATCTGTAATGTCTTCACTATTATTCTACAATGTAGAAAAGAGTAAAAATAAAGAAAAAAAAACTGAATGAGTAGGTGTGTCAACTTTTGACTGGTACTGTAGATTATAGGGATAATGACGTAGATGGTGGGGATAATGAAGTAGATGGTGGGGATAATGAAGTAGATGGCGGGGATAATGATTTAGATGGTGGGGATAATGACGTAGATGGTGGGGATAATTATGTAGATGGTGGGGATAATGACAAATGGTGGGCATAGTGACGTAGATGGTGGGGATAATGACAGATGGTGGGCATAGTGACGTAGATGGTGGGGATAATGACAGATGGTGGGCATAGTGATGTAGATGGTGGGGATAATGATGTAGATGGTGGGCATAGTGACGTCGATGGTGGGGATAATGACAGATGGTGGGCATAGTGACGTAGATGGTGGGGATAATGATGTAGATGGTGGGCATAATGACAGATGGTGGGGATAATGATGTAGATGGTGGGCATAATGACAGATGGTGGGGATAATGATGGAGATGGTGGAGATGGTGGTGAAAATGAAGTAGATGGTGGGGATAATGACAGATGGTGGGGATAATGAAGTGGATGGTGAGCATATTGACGTAGATGGTGGCGATAATGATGTAGACAGTGAGCATAATGAAGTAGATGGTGGCGATAATGATGTAGACAATAATGATGTAGACAGTGAGCATAATGACGTAGATGATGAGGATAATAACATTAATAGTGGGGATAATGATGTAGACAGTGAGCATAATGAAGTAGATTGTGGGGATAATGATGTAGACAGTGAGCATAATGAAGTAGATGGTGGGGATAATAACGCTAATAGTGGGGATAATGATGTAGACAGTGAGCATAATGAAGTAGATGGTGGGGATAATGAAGTGGATGGTGAGCATATTGACGTAGATGGTGGCGATAATGATGTAGACAGTGAACATAATGACGTAGATGATGAGGATAATAACGTTAATAGTGGGGATAATGATGTAGATGATGAGGATAATAACATTAATAGTGGGGATAATGATGTAGACAGTGAGCATAATGACGTAGATGATGAGGATAATAACGTTAATAGTGGGGATAATGATGTAGATGATGAGGATAATTGCATTAATAGTGGGGATAATGATGTAGACTGTGAGAATAATGACGTAGATGATGAGGATAATAACATTAATAGTGGGAATAATGATGTAGACAGTGAGCATAATGATGTAGATGATGAGGATAATGATGTAGACAGTGAGCATAATGACGTAGATGATGAGGATAATGATGTAGACAGTGAGCATAATGACGTAGATGATGAGGATAATGATGTAGACAGTGAGCATAATGACATAGATGATGGGGATAATAATGTTAATAGTGGGGATAATGATGTAGACAGTGAGCATAATGACGTAGATGATGAGGATAATAACCTTAATAGTGGGGATAATGATGTAGACAGAAAGAAAGATCTTGTTCACAGATGACTCATGTTTACATACACATCCTGGTCAAAACTTTATTCAAAGTTAGTTAGTGCCATGATGTCATCTCCAAAAACACTAATAAGGTCTCATCCTTAATTAGATAGAACTCATCAAATGGAATATCTTTAATCAAGAAATTGAGTGCATCAGCCTGTCTTGTGTTTATTATAAATCTTCCCATTAATATGCTGAAGCAGTGCCTTCATATAAAAATATTTTTTAGTGCCAGATAATTACTTCTTATAAAATAAATCCACTCAATATTGTCTTCATTAATTAAGCCTGAAAAGTGTGATTATGGGTATCAATAATACATTTAAAAAAACATGTCTAAAGAGCACTTTCACTCTTTTCATATATTTGTAGTTTTATTTACAATTCACAGAATCAAGGACCATAATGCATCATTTGGTATCATGTCGTGACAAACAGCGATAATGTATTTCAGTTATAAGTAACAAAGATATCCATTGATTACTTCTTTGTTTATTTCTAAAATAACAGCTCCATTTGGGGCTCTAGAGGACTGCCATATCTCTTACATCACTTCCTAGGTTCCTGTCTTTCTAGGGGAGTTTTTCCTAGCCACCGTGCTTCTACATATGCATTACTTGCTGTTTAGGGTTTCTTAGGCTGGGTTTCTGTACCTCACTTTGTGACATTGGCTGATGTAAAAAAAAAAGGGCTTTATTGAATTTGATTGATTATCTAGCAGAAAAAGGGAAGGAAAATAAAATTTGTTGGGATTTCCTGCATTCATTTGATGTCGTTTAAATCTCTAGAAGAACCAATTCAGTGTGTTAAAGTCAAACCTTCCTATCATGCTGTCTCTGTCTGGGCCCTGCTGCATCGCTGACCTTGTATGCATGGGGATAGATATGGGAGTGAACACCCTCTCACCTAAATGAAAGGTGCTTGTAAAACCAACAGAAACTGTGCGCCTCAGAGGAGAATTACATCACGAGGGATACCAACAGAAACTGTGTGCCTCAGAGGAGAATTACATCACGCGGGATTACCTTACCTCAATTTAGCCGTTACGGCTTTGTATCTGGAGACTCGGGCCATCAACAAGGGTAGGGACACTGCATCCAGCCAGCGCTTCTCGTACTTTGGTTCAATAGCCGAGGGTTTGGAGGGCGAGGATGGAGCCTATGTGGGTCAGATGAAGAAGGCAGTGAGGGTCTCCTCTCATTCACTGGCTGGGTCACTTTGATCATTGTGCATTCAAAGGGCCTTCTAAAAACAACATCCTTCTTTCAGTCCATTTTGCACTCGAAAGGATGATTACCCTTGTTTACTTCCTGGATAAACTATTCATTATTAGTGCTTAGTGATCACTTATGGTAACCTAGTGAGCACATCTTTAACTTACAATGTCGTTTGGATTTCACAATGGCATTTACCCATTTGCCAATCGTAGTACCTGGCACATGTTGTTGAACAAATAATTTGCTTTCCCTCTGACCTAAGGCCTATAAACCAATCATGGCTACTTTCCACAGCAAACGATTCTCCCTTGTTCAGTTTATGTAGAGACGCTCAATAATTACACTCGACTATACTTTGAAAGTTGAGTGGTAGAGATGACAGGAAATGTAATACTATCTGTCATCGCGGACTAGAGGGATAAGGTCTCTGCCTACACCTAGGACGTGGGGAAACCAAAAGCTAAGCTGCCACGCTTGTCCTTCGTAGAATTCCCTCTTCTATAACTTGTGATATTTCAGGAGGCAAAAAACAAAGCGTCATTATTTGGAGGCATGTAAATGAATCAATAGGAAGACCTCCTGGGAGGCAATGAAAGGGAAACAATGTCAATCATTTCAATGCTGACGGCACCTAGAAGAGATGACAAGCTTAGAGAATTATAAAATCACCTGCAGGCAGGAAAATAAGAATGCTAAAAGAAGGGGGAAAACTGTCTGGGATAATCATTTTTTGTTTGTTTGTGTGAACTAAGCAATTACAGAGCAGCATTTTTTTTTCCCCCACCCGTTTCAGCTACATTCATGAGTTGCAGGGAGAACGAGGTTTAAAAAAGCCACTCCACCATGGGATTCAGTATCTAGTCTACATGGTGCACGGTTGTTGACTGCTATTATCATTTGTACAGAAGAAACCAAACAAGCTAAAACATGTCATCTATGTCCTGCTTCCTCACTATGGAAAACACCAGAGGATGCATACCTGAACACTCCTGATACTCTACAATCCAGTGATCCAAACGTGATGTGAGCAGTTTGTTGTGGCTTCAAGGTAGCTTTTCCTATTGCATATGTTTCAACTCGGGAGAGTATTTTTGTTGTTGTTGCTGTGTGTGTGTGAGGAAACTGGCCAGCTAATCGTGTTTGTCAGCCACCTGACCTCAGCATTTACTGTAGAGAACCCAGCCACCTGACCTCAGCATTTACTGTAGAGAACCCAGCCACCTGACCTCAGCATTTACTGTAGAGAACCCAGCCACCTGACCTCAGCATTTACTGTAGAGAACCCAGCCACCTGACCTCAGCATTTACTGTAGAGAACCCAGCCACCTGACCTCAGCATTTACTGTAGAGAACCCAGCCAGCTGACCCATTGTGATAAACCAGCCAGCTGACCCATTGTGATATCCCAGCCAGCCAGCTGACCCATTGTGATAAACCAGCCAGCCAGCTGACCCATTGTGATAACCCAGCCAGCTGACCCATTGTGATAACCCAGCCAGCCAGCTGACCCATTGTGATATCCCAGCCAGCCAGCTGACCCATTGTGATATCCCAGCCAGCCAGCTGACCCATTGTGATATCCCAGCCAGCCAGCTGACCCATTGTGATATCCCAGCCAGCCAGCTGACCCATTATGATATCCCAGCCAGCCAGCTGACCCATTGTGATAACCCAGCCAGCTGACCCATTGTGATAACCCAGCCAGCTGGCCCATTGTGATAACCCAGCCAGCTGACCCATTGTGATAACCCAGCCAGCTGACCCATTGTGATATCCCAGCCAGCCAGCTGACCTATTGTGATATCCCAGCCAGCCAGCTGACCCATTGTGATATCCCAGCCAGCCAGCTGACCCATTATGATATCCCAGCCAGCCAGCTGACCCATTATGATATCCCAGCCAGCCAGCTGACCCATTATGATATCCCAGCCAGCCAGCTGACCCATTATGATATCCCAGCCAGCCAGCTGACCCATTATGATATCCCAGCCAGCCAGCTGACCCATTATGATATCCCAGCCAGCCAGCTGACCCATTGTGATATCCCAGCCAGCCAGCTGACCCATTATGATATCCCAGCCAGCCAGCTGACCCATTATGATATCCCAGCCAGCCAGCTGACCCATTGTGATAACCCAGCCAGCTGACCCATTATGATATCCCAGCCAGCCAGCTGACCCATTGTGATATCCCAGCCAGCCAGCTGACCCATTGTGATAACCCAGCCAGCTGACCCATTATGATATCCCAGCCAGCCAGCTGACCCATTGTGATATCCCAGCCAGCCAGCTGACCCATTATGATATCCCAGCCAGCCAGCTGACCCATTATGATATCCCAGCCAGCCAGCTGACCCATTGTGATATCCCAGCCAGCCAGCTGACCCATTATGATATCCCAGCCAGCCAGCTGACCCATTATGATATCCCAGCCAGCCAGCTGACCCATTGTGATATCCCAGCCATCCAGCTGACCCATTATGATATCCCAGCCAGCCAGCTGACCCATTATGATATCCCAGCCAGCCAGCTGACCCATTGTGATATCCCAGCCATCCAGCTGACCCATTATTATATCCCAGCCAGCCAGCTGACCCATTGTGATAACCCAGCCAGCTGACCCATTGTGATATCCCAGCCAGCCAGCTGACCCATTATGATATCCCAGCCAGCCAGCTGACCCATTGTGATAACCCAGCCAGCTGACCCATTGTGATATCCCAGCCAGCCAGCTGACCCATTATGATATCCCAGCCAGCCAGCTGACCCATTGTGATAACACAGCCAGCTGACCCATTATGATATCCATACTGATGCTAACAAAACATGAATATGTAGAATATGTGGCCTTTGTAAGAATGTTCATCTGCATGGAATGCAATGTATATGCTGGAAAAAGACTGTGTTTTAGGGCATTCAGATCACTGTGATGTAGGATGGAAAAATCAGGATTTGGCAAAGCAATGCTGCATTTTTCCCTTAGATAATGATTTACGTGTACTGTATATTTACATTAAGGTATTTAAGCAGCTACTTATTTGTGTAACATGTACCAACAGTCTCGGTTTCAATACTACGCTCAGGTTCCACCTACTAGCAGATGTTATTGCTGGCAGGCACACCCCGATCTGTTTCACCTGTCTTGTGCATGTCTCCACCCCCCCCCCCATTCCCCCATCTCCTATTTTTCCCCATTATCCTTTGTGTATTTATACCTGCGTTGTCTGTTTGTCTGTTGCCAGTTCGTCTTGTTTTGTCAGGTCTTACCAGCGTATTTCCTGATTTCTCCTGTTCTCAAGGTTTGTTTTCTAGTCTTGTTGGTTTTGACCTTTCTGCCTGTCCTGACCCTGAGCCCGCCTGCCGTTCTGTCCCGATTGACTCTGACCTGGATTTACGAACCTCTGCCTGCCCTAGACCTACCATTTGCCTGCCCCTTTGTTATAATAAACATTCTGAGAATCAAACTATCCGCCTCCTGTGTCTGCGTCTGTGTCATATCCTGAGTCGTGATAGTACGAACTGGGAATGACTGCCCCAGCAGACTTGGACCAGCACCGCAACACTGTCTCCCTCCAAAGAGCCACCATTGGAAGACACAAGGAGTTACCACATAACTTTGTGGAGGGATTTCATACCTTGGCGGAATGCCATGACCTCGACTCCCTCATAGCCTTGACCAAAAGGATCGATGGGCGGTTACGGGAATGCAGCAGGGAGGGGAGGTCTGTTCCCGGCCACACAAGCTCGTCCACGGGTTCCCCTTCGCCCCCGAAGAATCCCGTATGCCTGCATTCCCGAGAGAATCCGATGTCACACAAGTTCCCTCGGGAATCATTGAGGACTGTCGACTCACCTCCTCCGGAGCCCATACAACTGGGCAGGGCTAGATTGTCTCCTGAGGAATGTTTACGCAGACTGAACTCCAAAAGTTGTCTGTATTGTGGTACTTCAGGACATCTCTTCAGGTGCTCATGGACTCTGGGGCCTACGGGAGCTTTATGAACGCTACCCTGGTGTCGGAGCTGGCCATCTCCACACAACACCTCTCCATTCCCATGGCCCCCATAGCACTGGACGGACGCTCTATCGACAGGGTCACTCACAGTACGGTTCCCATCAACCTGTGAGTGTCAGGTAACCACTGTGAGTCTCCTCATGTAACTGTGGTTTTGGGATTATCATGGCTCCAGAAGCACATACCCCTGATCGACTGGGCTACGGGTTCTATCCTGGGTAGGAGCTCGTTATGTCACATCGTCTCAATGCGGCGCAGCCTGCCCGTGGACGTCCTCCTGTGGAATTGGGAAAAGCCTCAGATCTCTCAGGTTTTCAACACGGGCCGCACCACATCTCTTCCTCTGCATCGACCCTACGACTGCGCCATTGACCTCCTCCTGGGCACTACGCCGCCTCGGGGGCAACTTTATTCCCTGTCAGGTCCGGAGATCAAGACCATATGAGGGAACATTGAGGACTCTCTGGCCGCAGAGCTCATTCGTTCTTCCGCCTCTCCAGCCGGCGTAGGGTTCTTCTTTGTGGAGAAGGGCAGAACCCTGCGCCCGTGTATCAACTACCGGGATCTTAATGGCATCACAGTAAAAAAAAAACACTCCTCTCCTCAGCTTTTGAGCCTCTCCAGGGGGCGACCATTTTCTCGAAGTTGGACCTTCGGGAACTCCTACCATCTGGTTCAAATACAAGAAGGAGACGAATGGAAGCCATTAACATGGCTAGCGGACACGATGAGTACCTGGTTATGCCATTCAGACTGACCAACGCTCCCACAGTGTTCCAGGCCCTGGTCATGTTGAACCAGTTCATGTTTGTCTACCTCGGCGACATCCTGGTCTATTCCCGTTCTCCCCTTCCAACAAGACCTCCAGCGCCTCCTGGAGAACCAGTTGTTTGTTTAAACTGTGAAATATGAATTCCTTCACTCCACAATCTCTTTTCTGGGATACGTCATCGCTGCAGGGAACATTCAGGGGGATCCTAACAAGGTGAGAGTGGTTGTGGGGTGGCCCCAACCCACATACAGAGTGCAGCTTCAACGTTTCCTGGGATTTGCTCATTTCTTCTGCCGCTTCATCCAGGGCCACAGCCCCCTGGCTTCCCCTCTCTCTGCACTTACCTCACCCAATGTTCCGCTCACGTGGTCCCCAGCTGCTGACCGGGCATTTTCGGATCTCAAACATCAATTCACCACAGCCCCGATCTTAATCCATCCGGACCCATCCTGTCAGTTGGTGGTGGAGGTCGACGCCTCAGTAGTTGGAGTGGGGGGTCGTCCTGTAACAGTGATCTTCCCAGGACCAAAAGCTGCAACCCTGCGCTTTCCTGTCCCATCGTCTTAATCCCACTGAGAGGAACTATAACGTGGGAAATCGGGAACTTTTTGCAGTCAAGATGGCGCTGGAGGAGTGGAGACACTGGCTAGAAGGGGCTGAACATCCATTCTTAGTGTGCACCAACCATAAGAATTTGAATATCACTGCACTGCCAAGCGCCTCAACTCAAGGCAGGCCTGTCGGGCTCTGTTATTCACTCGCTTTAATTTGACCATCTCCTACTGCCCTGGGTCCAAAAGTGTGACCCCTGATGCCCTCTCTCGCTTGCATAGCTCTGCAGCTACACCGTCTGACCATCATCCCTACCTCCTGTCTGGCAGCAACACTCGTCTGAGGTATTGAGAGCCTGGTCCGCAAGGCTGAGGGGGGCCCGGCTAACCGGTTGTTTGTCCCAGATTCTGCCCGGTCCCCGGTCCTTGAATGGGCTCAGGAGACAAAGGGTGGTGGTCCACCACCTTGAATGAGCTCATTCCTCTAACCTTACCTGCCATCCCGGCTCCATCAGGACTCTGGCTTTCCTCTGACAATGGTTTTGGTGGCCTACCATGGTTCCTGATGTCACCACGTTCGGCGCCGCCTGCACAGTGTGCGTGCAGAATATGACTCCACGGCAAGCAACGCTAGGCCTCCTTCAACCACTCCCTGTTCCTCACCGCCCATGGTCCCATATATCACTGGACTATGCCACTGGTCTCCCTCCGTCTGAGGGTAACACCACCCTCCTTACGGTAGTGGATAGGTTTTCCAAAAACTCCCATTTCATTCCCCTTCCCAAATTACCCTCAGCTAAGGAGACGGCCCAGCTCATGGTACAGCACATCTTCTGGATCCATGGACTTCCGGTCGACATGTTCTCTGATTTTGGTCCTCAGTTCTTGTCTCGATTCTGTACCCTTATTGGGTCAGTTCTTGTCTCAATTCTGCACCCTTATTGGGTCATCGGCCAGCCTGTCCTACGGGTTTCATCCCCAATCTAACAGCTAATTGGAGTGAGCCAGTCACGACCTGGAGACGGCTCTTCGTTGCCTCGTCTCTGCCAACCCCACCACCTGGAGCCAGCAACTCGTGTGGGAGGAGGACGCCTGCAACACCCTTCCCTGCTTGGCCACTGGTCTCTCACCCTTTCGAGTGTTCTTTGGATTATCAGCCTCCGCTCTTACCTGAGCAAGAAGTCAGCATATCCTCGGCCCAGAAAAGAGAGCCCAGTCCATTCTTCTCAAGACCACCTCCAGGTATCGGCGACAGACGGACCGCCACCGGAACCCGGCTCCCCGCTATCGTCTCACACAGAGGGTATGGCTCTCCACTCGGGATCTGCCCTTCCGGGTGGAGTCCCGAAACCTTCCCCCGCTTTATCGTCCCTTTCCTCATTTCTAAAATCTTTAGCCCCAGTGATGTCTGTCTTCTGTTGCCCCACACACTCTGTATAGATCCCACTTTCCATGTGTCTACGACTAAACCTCTGTCCACATACACATCCCACTTTCCATGTGTCTAGGATTAAACCTCTGTCCACATATACATCCCACTTTCCATGTGTCTACGATTAAACCTCTGTCCACAAATACATCCCACTTTCCATGTGTCTACGACTAAACCTCTGTCCACATATACATCCCACTTTCCATGTGTCTACGACTAAACCTCTGTCCACATATACATCCCACTTTCCATGTGTCTACGACTAAACCTTTGTCCACATATACATCCCACTTTCCATGTGTCTAGGATTAAACCTCTGTCCACATATACA